>NW_010522881.1:12397-45522 GCF_000687285.1 Phaethon lepturus
AATCGGGGATCACTGAGACTCATGGAAATTTCTAGAGGGAAAAAAAGAGCGTAGGGTGTTAGGGGAGGGCTACTTCTGTGTTTAGAGAAGCTTTTTATTTTATCTTCAGCCTTGGGCTGAGAGCCCGGCCAGGGAAGGGGAAGGAGAAGGGAGCGATGCCACGGAGAAGCACTCTTGGCAGGTTGCGTGTGGGCACGAGACGAGGGTCCCTTGCCAGGCAGTTCTCTGAGTTAACACCCAGGCTGGGGATTGGGGCGTCGCGTTGCTGGAGGTGCATGTGGAACAGGAGACCCGCACGTCTGTGCTGGCGAGCCCGCCAAAGAGCAGGCTAGTCTGGCTAAATTCTGGCGAGCCCGCCGAAGAGCAGGCTAGTCTGGCTAAATTCCAGCTTTGGCTAAACCTAAAACTCCCCGCGACATTATGAGCTAAATCTGGTATTACAGACCAAAGCATTATTTAATGTTCCTGTGCACTGCTGAACAGCCATTGCGTTCCGTCTCAGGGGTACTTCACCTGCACTAACGAAGAGCTCCCTAGATTTGCTGGGCCAAACCCTGCGGGTCCGCATTCAGCCAAAGGCCGAATTGTTAATGTATTGTTAATGTAACTAACACAACATTCGACCTCCTGTTCAGAAGGGATTTGAAATTTTCCAATGAAAGCCACTGCAAAAATGCAAAATGTCATATAAGTGAAAAGGTTCAGCAAATTCGATGGCCATGAAATAAAAGATACCTCGCTGCTGATTGATGCCATCGGAGCAGCCTCAAATATCTGTGCTTTCTTTTCACTTTTGTTCTGAATCTCTTTAGCTGGAATCTGTTTCCCTGTCCAATTGCTACCCTAATTGTTGAAGAGACTTCAGGAAATGGCAAAGCCAGATCCTGAACTTACGCTTGTGTCTAATGTCATCAAGGGAAGTTCGAATATTACTGCTAATACAACACATGTGTTTAATAGGCACTTCAGCCGTCTGTTCATGACACGTGTCCTGGCAGAACAATACCCTGCCAGCCACGTTGTAATACTATCCTCAATTGTAGAGCTGGAAAACCCTCTCCAGTACGACAACTGCCATTACCTCAGGTTTACCAACTCCCTTGAGGATCCTCAGGACCCTTGGGTTGTTGCTTGTTTCAGTTTATGTTACCTAGTTGAATTACACAGTGAAATCAGGGTAAGCTATCTTGTCAAAACCAATGTGGAGCCATGGGAATGATGGGACTTTGTTAAAGAATTAGCTCACACTGCTGAGCATTTCTAACCTGCTGACTTTCCGTTGGGTTGGCTTTTCCCTGTCGTCTTATCACAGCATTTGCAAGTAAAAATACATCAGCAGAGAGATGTATGTAGGACATCTGTGGGCACACCTGTGGCCTATGAACCTTTATCTCTACTGTTGCATTTCAACAGATGTTTTATGCTTTGTTTTCAACAGCTCTTGCCCTGAATTTGTTATTGCCCCCAGTAAGTTCATTTTTAACAGCTGCCTGACAGGACAGGCTTTTCTTCTTGACTAGGTTTAGTGCGTCTAATAGAAATACTCAGGAAAGCTCATCCTGAAGGGAGAATAAGAGAGAAAGAGCCAGGTAGAAATGGAAAAGTTTAGTATGTATCAAGCTTTAAGATACATTTACAGAAAGTTGAATTTACACTAACAGCAGAGGCTAAGTTCTCATCCTAATAGCACTGCAGTGTGTCCTGTGTCTGTGCACGTAGGCAAGTAACTTGTAGACAAGATGCTGTTAGAGAAGGCTCAGCATCATTCATTGGTTTGTCAGAACTGTATGGGTATGCTCTGACTGCCTCTATAAGTCCAACTATTCACCCAAAAGCAAACAACAGCAGCAGAGTAAGGCAGAAATATGAATGCTGAAAATTTAAATTTGCTTTAATGATGGTTCATGTTTTAGCATAAGGTAAACTTTCCAGGAAAAGTCTGGGTCCAGTGCCACTCCCAACCCCAAGTCTCTCTTTAAGAAATAAGTAAACATTTAAAAATATATATTACTTTTCTGTATCTTTCCATAGGATTTTTTTTCTGCATCTCTTCGCGCTGAAAACTAATGTCTGTCTTTTGTAGTGTTCTCCTGTAGAGAGGATGCACTAATGATCTCAAGTGGAAAGAAGATGATGACGAATTGTTTGAATGATCCCCAGGGTTATGAGAAAGATGATTGGAGAAGGGGTCTGCTTAGCCTCTGCTCTGATTGGGTTTGTTCTGTTTACAATGTGATCCTCCAAATAAGCTCTCATGGTGTAATATCTCCCCAAGCCGTAATATCATTCTAATAATTTAATTTATAGCCCTGTTTGTTTTCTTTTATGGCTTAACAGACCAGCTGGCAATTAGGTCCTAATTATACTGTTATGCAAAATAGCTCCATTTATTTTTATAACATTGGCTGCCGCATAAGATGTATTTGTTTTTAATTGTGAAATCAACCATGGCAACATACCATAATGATCCATGTCTCACAGCTGGAAACGCTGCTCAGCTTGGCCAAGTAAGGTGCAAAAGAGCTGGACAGGTTACAGCACTCGGATTCCCCGTTCTCATCAAGACAGGGAAGTCGAACATGAATGCTTAGTATTTGTCCTGGGTCCAGCTGTTGGTATTGCTACTTCTCCTCCTTTTCCCTTTATACTTTCTCACCAGAAGAAACCAAGCCATGACATTCCACGATAGCACAAGGCTCTACCCATTCCCTCACGTTTCTGGCGAGCCATGCGGCTTGCTGGACTCACAGGGGTGTGCTGTTATCGGCTTGTTGAAGTAAACATTTGGACACGTGCATAAGGAAACCTTCAAAAGGGTTGGAGATCAGACCACACATCCTGCAAGTCACCCCTGGCTTTCAGACCACCAGGTATTCAGTCATAAACTAGCATTCTACCGTGGGAAATTAATGCAGCCATATAGACACCTGTAGTAATTGGGTGCTGGTCCTCATACAGGCGGCTTTGCCGAGCACAGGAAAAGCTGACTCTTCGCTGCAGTAGAAGGCTGCACAGGACAGCTCAGATCTCTCTTCTTCCTTCATCATCCATCACTTACACCTCTTCTTGGGATTCTACTTTTCCAGTTACCTTCAGCCCTAATTTCTCTCCTCTGTTAGCTTTAACTTTGCTCTATTTTTTGCCACATTTATATTATTCAAAGGGGGGTTTTTTGCTCTTGTTTCCAGAAACCAAGTTTGAGAAATCCCTCGGGTCTCCAGCTGTAGGTGGTTGTTGTCTTCCCAGCTCTCCACTTGCCAAAAGCACACACACACTCACATGCATGTAAGATGACAGTTTAGACTTTGTGATCACAAATGTTTCAGAGATAGGGTGTGACTTGCATATGGCTCCAAATGTTTAAATCTGTATTGGCCAGAATACACTGGGTCAGCAAAACAGGAATCATAATAAATCACAAGACTAAGGGGGTTGCAAATAACAGGAGAAACTACAAATGCCTTGCTTTTACATAGCTGTCCTCACCCATTGGACTTTTTCACAGAATTACTTGTCTTATCGTACTAGACAGGGACCAAACGGACATGAGTTCAGCTTTTGGCATAACCACAGACCTCTTGAGTGATCTCAGACAAGTTACTGAGCAGGCTGCTCTTGAAATCTGCTCCTGCAAAGTAGGGACACGGTCTCTCATTCCCCTTTCCCATCATATCTGCTTGAATTATGCTGTCTTTGAGAAAAGGCGGTGTCTTGCAAGTGTCTGCACATCTGGTGCCTCTGAGCAGTATCTGGTTTTAGAGGGAAGCTGGGTCTTGCCATTACCTGGAATTTTAGGGCAGTGGGGTATCTTCCCCTGCTCCAAAGTAGGTAGCAATTAAATCAGGTCATCTAATGTACTGGCTCAAAATGGAGCTACCGCTGAGGCCTCCGTTGCCTCTTTCCGAGGCCCATATTCCAAACAACAATACCAGGATAAATTATTCCAGGGTTGTTATTTTTATCTAAACATTGGGAAACTGATATACAAAGGTTGACTTGTTCCTTCCAACTCAGCACATCGATTGCACAGTTCAGGATGGAAACTTGGTGTCCTGCCTCCTCCCCACCACTCTATCTGCTGAACAAAAAATGATAGAGGAAGAAAAAGGACCTTCCAGCCCGAGAGTGCAGAAGGAAATGAAAATAACTGTTTTATGGAAAAATTAGTAAATATTTTTTCAGAATGTGTATTTAAAACAAAACCAAAAAGAAATCAAACCCCTTCGAGTTTAGCTTTAATGCTGGTTGCATGTCCTAGTGCTTTATTTTTGTTTGTTTGTTCAGAACCGGCTTGTCAATCCCTAATGGAAATAACTGGAGACGTGTGTGAATTAACACACACACACACAAAAATGCAGACAGCAAGAAGAAGTCATTCCACAGTCTAGCCTTGTTAAAGAATACAGTCAGTTTCCAGCGGCAAACCTTCCCCCCTCAGTCTCTCTAGCCAGAGGAATTTCTTTCACCTCCTCAGAAGCTGCTTATTAAAGCTAGGCTGGTGCTGGTTCCCAGGTAATGGAACAGCAGCAAAGCTTAACTAATCTATATTTTTACTGCGGTAATTAAACTGTGCACTTGCTAATAAAAAGGTAACACTTTAAATTAAGGCTCCATTTCTAAATGCTGTATTAATATTTATGAAATGATTACTGCATGCAGCCACATTCTTTAAGGACTTATTAGAACGCATGTTATAAAACTCAATTGTAATAAACCCTTAATGGTTACGCTCTGGCAAGCTGCAATTTTTTCAACTCTACAAGTGGCGTCTTCTTAAGATGGGAGGAAAATGCTCTTCCCTTCCCTGAAGCCCCTCAAAAGTTTTGTCTCTCTGTGACTGTTGGTCCTGGCCCAAGTACTTCTGCTCAATCCTTTGTAAGAGGGGGTGGGATTTCATTGCTGGGTATCTCTCATGCTCTGCAGCCACTTTGGAAAGTCTGGAGTCTCCTGTGAAATCATAAGGACCATATGACCTCCTAAATCACTAGTGCCATCCCACACACATATCAGGGTTACCTCAGGGCTCTGAGGTAAGTTGTGTTTCGGCAACTGAATCCTGCCCTCAGCATCTAGACTAAGTTGGTGACTAGGCTCCTTCCACAGTCAATGGAAAGAGATAGGACTGCTGATGATAATTTATCCCCTCTCTCCAAGGCATTTTGACATCTGTTCGGAAACTCCATGTGATCTGGAACTTCACTGAGTTTGTAGCTTCAGGGAGCATTTGCAGAGGGAACAGGGTGAGGTCATTCACAAAAAAATTCAGACTCTCATCACCATGGTCACTTCATGGGCCAATAGATACAGAAGACAGAGACCAATGTACTGTGAGCAACAGGGAAAGTACTTAAATAGATTATTTTTTTCATAAAGGAATATATCGTAGTGCCAAGGTACTCTTGATGCTCATTTTTAGGCTTCTTTTTGATAAGCTAGAGATCTAACTCTCCAACTCGTCAACTCTTTCACCTTAAGCTATTATTTTCAACTTGCAACTTTTGCACTGGAATAAGTAAACTTTGAATATTTCATCAAAATGCATTTTGCAAGGGGCTGTGCTTGTGGTGATAATTTGCAGCAAAACTTTTTTCTTTTGTTGCTCTTCTTTTTTTCTTTTCTATAGTTATAGTAGTTTGTGATGCAGTTTGCCTGATCATGGTATTCCTACCTCCTGCCTTTCCTTTTACTTCAGCTTTGTGGAAAGGCACACTTGAGGTCCCAAACTTGCAAAGACTCAATGTCTATAAAATATTTTGCATCACGAGTCGCTCAGTGTAAGCCAGTGGGGCTTCCCATGCATAGAAATATTCCCATGTAGAAGTGTTTGACAGTTTGTAGCATAAATGATTAAGCTTTTTTCATTAAAGCTTGCAAAAAATTCCAGCACAGATCACAGACAGCATAAAAACTGGGATAAACTCAGAAAAGCCATTTCTGTGAAGTAGCCCCTCAAAACAAAGGCAACCTCCGCCCCAAACATATAATATCTTTAAAGGCCAAAACACAAAGAGTTTGTGCTCAAACTGACCTAAGCTAAAACTTAGACTTTATGGTCTAGTAACATAGCAACGTTTGTTATGTATAATAACAGCATCCAAAATGACACAATAAAAAAAGAATTATCTGTGATTAGAACTAAACTATTGAAATGTCTCCAGCTGGAGCCAAAATTTGGAAGGGGACAAGGGAGGGGGAAAGAGGAGTTTATTATTTCAGTAGCTGCAGTGAAAATCCCCTCTGGGTGCTCTGCAAACCACCCTCTGCTCTTTGAAACCATCCCCCTCATTGACATGGTAATGGTCTTTGTTGAATTCAAAGACGATTACATCAGAAATGTGTGGCCTCTTGTGGGTTTTCCAAGGCTTATAAAGCACACAAATTATATGAAAATATTGGGTTGAAAAATTAGTAAGCCATAGGAGTTTGTGTTGTTTTAGCCACGCTTTACTGCAGGGAAGGAAAACTGTGGCTCCTCCAGACCTTTGCCCAGTCTTTCAAAGCTAGTTTCTTTATTATTTTTCTTTTCTGGTGGGCTCACTTCGGATATACAGCCTGTATTTTTAAAGGACTTTCATACTGGAGCAAACTTTTCAACATGCAATGTATAAAGACCAGAGACCAATTCTCCTCTGGGTTGCTCCAGTTCAGCCTTACTGTTCCGACAATATAACCGAGGAGAAAGTTCTGATCCACAACATTTTGTCAAATGAACTCTCCAAAGAGATTGCTATCTTTATGAATTCTTGCATCCAGATGACAACTGCGCATGTGAAATGGGAAATCGTGGTGGGAAATTATTTTTTTAAATATTTTTAAGAAATACTAGGTTTGGAGAGTTAGCAGCACCACCTCAAGAGAACAAGAGGGAAAAAGCACAGTTTCCTTCCAGCCCCTATAAATGGAAACTATATCACAACTCACTCCATGTCAATTTAGCTGTTCAGGACGTCACCTTATGAAGGCTAGAGCCCAGATTCGGTTCACCCATGTATTATGCCTGCAACAGCTAACTCCTCATACAGCTTGTGGAGCCAAAGACACTGAGCTCTGGTTTATGTCTGAGAGTGATCAGGGGATGTGAAGGGAGGGCTCAGGCATGCAAGCTTTATGCAGCCCAACAACTCACCTTAGGTACTTAGATCAGCTTAGTGTTGTTGGAACAGAGATTTCCTGTAGTCGTACACTGTGGCACCGTGAGGGCAGAGCAGTGGCTTCACTGCAGGACTAAGCAGAGAACAAAATCAGCTGTGAAGACAGCCGTGTATCCTCTGGAGAGGGACTTGTCTAATGGCTGGTACTGGGGATTTGGATTCAGGTCTCCTGGGTTCTCTTTGCTTGCAGTTAAGGTGCTCGTTAATGAGTTAGCTTACTGCTCTCAGCTTTTCTTTCATGTGCCTCATACTGAGGGTAAAAAAGTTGTGAGTGAGTTCTTCAAAAAAGTGAGTTCTGCCATTCCCACGTTGTTGTCACAGTCAGATCTGCTAAGAGTGAAGCTGACTCTTCCATGTCCTGAGTTGCTTTTTTTTGTCATCTGAGGGCCAAATTAACCACCATCCGCCTCAAAAGGAGTAAACAGAAGATACAGCAGGAGGTTCCCATCACCAATTACTAAATATTTGAAGCTCGTACATTGAGAGAGCTATTGTAACTGCTGGGACATGCCTTTTTCAGTCACCCATTCTCCTTCCATTGGGCTTTCTCCAGTACAAGTCTCCCCTTTCTGAGAACTCTGCTCGATTGAACATTCTCTGCTAATTATATAATTCCCCAAAATGCCAGAATGCTGTTCGGAAGGTCAGCTTCCGGGAGGGGTTGATATAACAGTGTTGATCCAGGTTATTGACATAGTTTATCGGGAGTTAATGAATGAGCTACAGCATGGGTTGTCCTGCTATCAGAGGGGTTACCATGTAATCAGGCAAATTGTCCACAGCACAGAAGCCAATAAATGAGGCTTGTGAAAAGAAAAGGCTGTGGGTGACATGTATTTGACCTTGTCTGCCTGGAGTTTTGGGAAAGTTCATGTTTGTTTGTGTGCTGGTTCCAGTGCGAAAGAACGAAATTCTCCACTTGGAGTGGGGAGGCTTGTTGATGTCTCCAGCAAGAGGTTGAGATTTTAGAGGGAATGTGAAACAGGGAGAAGGTAGGAGAGAAAACACCTTCTTCTCCTGTCTAAGAGCATAAAGAACATAGACATGGTGCAGAGAAGTAATAATGGCATTCAAGAGATGGGAAGAGACCAAGCCAGACTGCTCTTCAAAATGAAAAGGGTGGCCTGGAGATGATATTGTAAAGATCTCTTGGATCCCAGTTAGGTGAATTGCTTTCTCTGCTACAACTTCCCACCGCCCAGCCAGGGAAGAGGATTGGCCTTCAGCTGGATCAGCTCACAGACCTGGACATGGTCCTGTGAGCAGCTGAGCTGATAGAAGGCGGTGGGACTTTGCAGCTGGAGGCAGAAGGCAGGGCAGGATCTTCCCTTTCAGCAGCAGTAAACTTAGATCAGCTTAAGCCCAACCATGAAATCATATCCTATGACTGAATAGATGTACTCATGGCAAGGACATTTTCCCAAGAGGCAGAAGTAACATTTCCAAAGTATGCAACGAGACTTAGGAGCTCAAGTTTTATCATCTTCCAGAGTAGCTGAGTCACCAAACACCAAAATCATTTGGACCTTTGCATTTGAGGGGGACAGACGAGCTCCAGGAAGTTCAGCTAGAGCTGCTGACACTGGGGCTGTCCCCCAAGCAACTGCATCTGAAGGTGTATTTGCCTTCCCAGTGTGGCATGTTCAGGGAGACACTGATTTTATCTTGCAAGACTTTCTACAAAGTAGTCACCTGCAGGCAAAACAACATTGATTTGATTTTCATTCTGGTTTTGAGAGAGACAGGGAGGCTGGACAGCACAAGGCCACTGCAAAGTCCTCCTAGGCTGCACTTGCCCTGCAGAAAGAGCTCAGTGGCCACATCAGCTTGACATATCCCTGCCACCTCGCTGCACTCCACGCTGTCCAGTCCCTCCTCACCTCTTGTGTCAGCTCCCTTCCTTGGAGGTTGAACCATGAGTCAGATCAGGAAACAGATCCAGGGTTAGGGAGAAAGACTACCAAAAGCAAACCGACAAAAAGTTGCTTGGGGTTTTTAGACAGCTCTGAGTTCCCTGTTCCAGGCCAGGGACAGCCCCGTCACAGCAGGCAGCAGCAGCAGCACGGGAGGCCAGCCTCACTGCTGAGCACTTTGCTGCATGAAACCATGGCTTCTGTCTCCTCGATGCTGCTCAGTTGCCAGGCTGCTGTGAAGCAAAGCAGCAGTGCCAGGAATTAGCTATTCATATATGGTTTATGTATAAACACTGCATGTTCACTAGAGCACTCGCTACCACAGACCTGATGGGACCTTTAGCTCTGCCTGTGTGTAAGGGGCAGATAAATTTAGAAGTGAGATAGTCTGTTTTGACTACCAATTAGGTGGGTCTGAAGACAGGAGGAGACGTAGGGGAGATGATTTTTCCCTCAGTGGCTGCTTGGCACTGTTACGCTAGCCTACGCACTCATGATTAATTGCCCCATCATTCAAGTAGCTCTTTTTATTCTGGCCACTCACAATATTATTATTATGAGCTACTGTTTTTCCAAAGCCAATTATTGTAGAATTAAAACACAATATCTGCCCTTGTATGTGTGTAGATGCATAAATAAGGAACCAGTAATCAAATAAAAGAAATACATTTAATTTTTTTCTTTCCTTTTTTTTCTCTCTCCTTCCAGCCTTTCACATTCGTGTATAAAAGCCCTTGAAGGACAAGGCTTGGATTCAAAAAATCAATGGGAGAAAAGTTTGTAAGGGGAAAAATCAGTGGGACCCCGTAGAACAAACATGTGTAAAGGCTTTGTTTCAAAGTGGACGAATGCAAAAGCCTGTTGGGGATAATTTTTAGGCTTTGCCTATTTTTAAAGGGTTGAGGAGCAGGAGTAAAGTGAGAAAACAATTCTCCATAGGAAGCTGTAGCAGACTAAATGGAGCTTGTTGTTATTGGCAGAGGCATTGATGCTGAGGGCAGCAGCATCGTTACTGAAGCTGGAGGCAGTGGAGGTTTAAATAAATAAGGAGCGATCCATGAACCAAGATAAAATGTGATCTAGCTGTGCAGGGTCCTCCTGTTCTCTAAAGCAAGGAGGGTTGCCAGGGTGTGAGTAAAGGGAGATGAATGAGGGTTATCAGATACGAGACTCAGGAGAAAGTAGAGAATTATTTATCCTGGTTTGGGCCATTATGAATTAGTCACAGTCTTCATGAGGAATAAGGATTTTATCTGTTCATCTCTCTTGCACAGAGGCACATATACACTTTGACCCCAAAGACGGAATTAGAGAATGACAAAATCAGGAAGCCACTGGGTTCTGCTCAGTGCCCAAATCTGAAGCTCCCCTTCTTGGGGGGAGTCCTTCAGTGACTTAGGCTCAGCGAGAAAACCCAAAGCTTCCCACTCACTTTTCCTCTGGCCTTACTCAGTAGCAAGCTCACATAAAATTGATGGGGATTATTGCTGGCTAAGGCCAGCATTAACACAGGATTTGGCCCAACATCTCACGTGCAGCAAAGTAATATTAGTAACAATAAAAATCCCCATGAAATACTTGCAAAACCAGTAGCCTGCAAGACTGTGCACAAGGTCAAGTCTTGCCTGGCAATCTGTCCAGGAAGGATTTGAAAGAACATATTCCCTAATTCTAAGCCTCACCCAAGCAGGGGTTGGAGATGCCAAGGCCAGGTGATAAGAGCTCACACTGCCTGCGTAATGCAGCAAGAACATAACCAAACTTTGCAAAGAAACATTTTTGCAGAGCACTGCTTGCTGGACCGTCCTCCCACTCTCAGGCAAAACTCACGGGGGCGGCTATGGACAAAATTCCCAGCACAAGGGAGAGCAAAGCAGGAAAACAAGGGCAGGAAGAACCTGCAAGGAAGGACTTCATGGATCTTACTGACTTTTTCATCGCTTACTCTTCTGCCTCGCCTATTCTTCGCAGCATTATCTCATCTTCTGGGCTTAGCTAGCCCAGCTTAGAATCAGGAAATCTTGATGTTATTCTGATTCTAGTATTAAAGCACAGACTGACCTCGAGCGATGCTGTTAGAGGTGCTTCTGTGATAGGAGACCCCAGCAAGGCTGAGCAGTCGGGCCTCACACCCCAACTGCACGGCTCCCTACTCCTGCGCTGGCATGCGAACGCTGCAATGCTTCAATTGAAGTATGTCCAGGCAAACATGCAGAAAATTTCCCTGTGATCACAATTTTCCCTGTTTTTAAGGAAATAATGGCTCTTAATTAAGTGTCTGGTTTGTAGAGGTGGAGGTTAAGCAGAAAAATATGGTTTTGATGCATCAACTGTAAATTTCATTTTGATGAGGTATTTGCATCCATCTTTTAATTTAGAAAATTAAAATTTTGAAATTAAGAAAGGTGCATCTACATTCTCAGATTGGGGAACGTTCCCTGAATTCCTTTTTCCTGAAGTAAAGTTTGGGAAAAAAAATAGAAAGAGTTAAGAAAATAATTCTTCTTATCCTGGTTTCCTCCTCCAGTCTTTGACACTGAAAATACATTTTGAAACAGTAAAAAGAAGAGATAAAATAGCGAAGAATGGCAGTCCCCTCTCCTTTTTCTTTTCTACTTTGATGGAGTTCTTTTGTTTTAAGTTTCCCAGCAATATTTCAAGTGGAAACCAAAATGAAATTTTTCAGAGTTCTGTAGAAAAGTGGAAGCATCTGCTCAGCTCTTTCTGAGGGGTACTTTTTCTCCTGGTTCTCTTTCCCAAGGCTCCCTTTGCTGCTTTTCTGACAGCTTGTGACGATCCAGTCATACCAGTGCTGTAGCAGAAACAAAGTACTCACATCAGTGCACAGCCTTCTCTAGAGCCCATTAACCATTCTGCTCCTCATATCTGCACGACACATTTAATGAACAGCAAAGCCTGCCTTCCTTTTAATGCTGCATTGTGAGTGCAGGGTTTCTAATCCGCCAGTGAACCATTGAATACTGTCATTCAGTGCTCAGTGTAGGGCTTATACCAATGCCTATGTTAAATAAACCAGCTACAGGTGAGATGCGTCCCAAAAAACTACTTTTCTTCCCAAATCAGCCAAGAACCGGGCACAGTTCTGCAACTGAAGGCAAACAGGAACGGATCCATTTTTGGATGCCAAAAAAGGTGGACAATGTTCCGTGTCCTGAGAGCACTGGCGCAGGAGAAGGACAGAGAGCTTTTCTCCTTCCCAAGGTTTTATGCCTGCATAGGCGCTGTGACTTAAAATCGGAGCTCTTTGCGCCGTAAGGGCAAAGCCCACCACCACACACCTGATCCCCGTAGCCAGAATCAGCAGAAGCCCAGGGCTGTTTGAATACACAGGATCAAAGAATCAAGAGCCTGTTTGTAATTTCTCTATGTAAATAAGAGCAGCATTTGTGCACTCGGAGGCTGTATAAAGAAGCCTTGGTTTAGCAGTAAAGGAGAACTATTTTTACAGAAGCCAGTGAGAGAGGCTGGAGCCACCGCTTTAGGACGATTACAATGAACAAAAAAAGTCAAGCCTGGAACTGTTTATTTTAGTTTAGGGCTTTTGGGGGTATGGTGAGCTGGTGGGGTGGGAAGATATTATTTTTATGGATTTAATCAGTTGGATGGGATTTGTGGGCATTGCTAATTGAATGGAGAAAATTGAGAAAACTGTCTACTTTGCCTTGAAGTTCTCAATTTCTTTTCTCTTTGTGTTTGGGAGACAGAAGAAAAGCAATTATATTGCCTCACCTAGGCTAGGGAGGGCTAACAGGCCTTGATAAATGTATACAAATAAAAAGAAAAAAGGTGCTTCATTTTGGAGGAGAGCCTTCAGTCTGTCCTGGATTCATCTGCCCCTCGGAATCAGCTCTGCATCTGTTTACCCTGCCCCATGGCAAATAAGGGCTAGCAACGGCTTGGTGGTAGAAGCTGATCAGGACTTCCAGCAGAATGCTCAGCGTATCTCAGTGCCTGGAATAGTCTGTGCAAAGTGTGTCCTGAGAGGGGAGGAGAACCGTTTAGCAGTTCCCAGCACTTGGCCTTTCCATTTGAAACTCCTTTTCAATGCCAGATAATGAATCCTGTAATCCTAAACCTTATAACCCAGGACACCTCATTTCTCCCGTTGCACTGACAGACAACTAAGGCTGATCCATATGGTCCAAAACATAGGAAAATGCATCAGCAACGTCACCAAAATTGTACACCCAGGCTGCACACTCAGCAAGATGTAAACTTTACTTAACTATGGTCACTCCGGGTAGACATGCATTTCTCCTTTGGTGATTTTCACTGTTGACTACGCCACACACCAGAAAACAGAAACCAGAACAATAGTAAAAAAAAATTGCACATGAGTGAGCGGAGGATTTTTAGGTGTGTTTCTTTCCTTGGTGGTTTGTTTTGTTTGTGGCAGAGGGAATTCCAAACAAACCAGGTGATAAAGAACAGCCCCGAAGCTGCAGCTTCTTGAGTCTGCTCAATGATGTCACTGAAAAAGCCATCGAGGTGTAAATATCCCACTCTGCACACCCCGCAGTCCCTGTTAGGGCAAATGTGTCAAGCTCACGTAGGAGGCAGGACTGAACAGCACATTAGTTACGGTCCAAAAACATGATCTACAAATATTTTCTATATCATAATTATACAAAATGAGTGGAAATTTCTCCCCCCTTCCCCAAGTCCCAAAAACATAGCCCATTATGAACACAGAATCACGCTGCCAACTCTACAGGAACATAAATATCATTTAAGTCTTTTTGTGCTGTGTAGTAGCTGGAAAGTGGAAAAATGATTGAGGGACAAGTGGTTTTTAGAATCCCCCCGAGGCTTGTAACCTACCTATTTATTTCAAGAAGAGCTGCAACTGCCAAAAAGAAAGGAGTTACTTGAGTTGCTATCATGTTATGTTTCCAGAGATTATTTCAAAATAAACACGGATTGAATCTCTGCTTTGCTCTTTCATTCAACATTAATATACACAGTGACTACATGACTAAAGGCGTGGGGTACTCCAGCACTGGCTCTCATCTGAATTCAGACATGGGCAGAAGGAATCTCTGGGTCACAGGCACACCACTACCAGAGCTCGCAGCAAGGAGGAGTCTTCAGAGCCAGGAACAACCAAGGTGTTTGCCTTTGGCCTCAGGAGATGCTCAAAAATGAGAATATTTGGTGATGAGAAAAAGGCCATGTTCAGAAACCCAATGGGTAACAACCACAGCATAAGTCAAGTTGTAGAAGACAGGACCAGGCAGATAACCCCACACATTAGCATCACTTCGGCTCCTAGGTGTAAATTAAAATGGTCCTCTTTTTGCCACATAAAACAACTCCATTGAAAGTGAAATTCTCAGGTCATTGATAAGCAACTTTCAAAAATGGAAGGGAAAACCTGTAAAGTCATCAGGGTAGATAATAACTTACCTCACCCAGATAAAAGAAAAGTGACATTGAAAAATGTATTGTAATTCTTCGATGGTCTTTGGGCAAGAAAGAGAAAAGAAATAGCTTAATCTTCATGTTTCATGTTAATCTTTACGGGAGTGTGAATTCAGGGTTGCATGGTGAGAAATTCACACCAGGTTAAAAGAGGACAGGGCTAACAGTTACTTAACAGCCGACTCCTTTTCCTTTATTGGTGCAAGGGATCCTGGTGGAGTTGTGCAACAACATACAGTGACAGCTATCAGAAATAATGGTTAACACCACAGAAGGTTACAGAGTAGGGATTGCGGGAAGTATGTCTGAGACCTGATACCAAATCTGGCATCAAGCCAGCTGTTAACGCTCAACTTCAAAGAAAAGATATGGATTTATCACTGATCCGTACTACCTGTGCCAGTTCTATAACTCTCAGAGGACTCCCTATATGCTGACTCTGCATCTTCTTTCTGTCTATTTGCATTTCGATGCCACTCATTGCTGTGTTGTTGAGCTATTTTTCCGTGGTGTTGCCCAACAGATGAAGGGCAGACATATAAACAGGGTAATGACCCTCCCGAGTACATTGCCATGGTCTGTGACAGCCACGGGAAGATGCATAACCCAGCTGTGATAAGGATTTTGCGTGGAACTTGGTGCAGCAAGGCAGACGTAAAAGAATGAGGGGAAAAAGTGTCGACTGATCGCACAGAACATAGTGCATCATTGTAATGATGTTTAATCTCAAATCACAGATGGCCAAGGAATTGCCAAATCGAATACCGCATACCTACTGTGAGGAGAAAAGGCTCAGCAATGCTATAAATAGCCTTAGGGAATGGCTCCCTGAAAACTCCCTGTGCCCAGAGATCTCCTTGTTTATTGCAGATGTTCTGCCCTCCATGGGCAAAGACTTTTTCCCACACTGCTTTGACTCCCCAGTTCTGCCACACCAGTTTGAGGACACATCTCAAAGTGTGAAGGCAGAGGAGGAATTATCCGTTGTTTTTGTGCATGGCTATGATAAAAGCATGATGGAGATGCAGTTCCTTTAAAGGAAAGGAAAACCAATTCCACTGAAATATGTCTATAGACACTAGAGCTGCTATAAAGGTGTAAAAATCCTGAAACTTGTGGGTCACACAACACAACCGTTCTGCCATAGCCTGGCAGAAGGCAGAGCTGATCCTCTGTGAGCAGCACTGTCCACGTAGACCTTATTCTCACCAGGTAGCCATGATGCATCACACGCAGGGCGCCTAGCGGCTGCCCACTGAAAGCTGATGATAATATAGGTTAAAAAAAAGATTTTTAAATGGCAAGGAAAGAAAGGTGAACTTTTGGTACCCCTCTTCTTCCAGGAAGGGAGGTTACTGGTGCAGGAAGGGCAGCAGCACTGGACAGAGTAGGTCCAAATTCCGTCCTCTGCTCAGTTTCCATGTGACGAGTAAAGTGGCTAAATCTCTCTGGTTTTAGGTCATCCTCTCTACAGTACAGGCAAAGCAGTTCCCTTCATCACAGAGTTAATGTGGAGAAATGCTTTAAAAGTTGAAAGGTTTTGTTTCAACTTTTTTTCATAAAAACAAATATGTATTTTAGACCAGACTTGTTTGTAGCCACTGTACAACTCGTATCCATCATAGAATACATTTCTGCGAGTATTTGAGCAAATATAAAATGACATTTTTCAAATATAGTCCAGGTGCCAGGCACAAATTACGAAACCTAGGTAATATGGATAATGATGACTGACACTGTAATTGCAGAAGATCCCTAGTTGTGAAAGAGATATTTGAGTTTTAACGAAGAAAAAATTATACCAGGAAAACAAACCAGAAAAACATTAAAATTTATCCACCTTCTTCCTGAAATTACAGAATATGTTCCAGATAAGCTGCCACAATATTAAGAAAACAGAGACCTAACTGGACATTTGAAGTATAATCATGTTTGCTTCTAGCCACACTTAACTCTATTGCCATTATAAACCATCACCTGCAAATCTCCAGTGCGTCCAAGTAACTTTCATCTGGCATCAACGGAAGCTGTAAAACAAGTTCATGCATAATTTGCACAGCCCAGGTGTCTGCAATTTCCATTTACTGATCCACTCAAAACCCCCAGCCAGTTTCAACTGACTTTCTTCATACCTGCAGAGATGGCGGTAATGATATTCCATTTAATAATCTCCACATCTTTGTGCCAATTGAGTTAAAGATTCGCCAGATTCCCATCTAATGAACAAAACTAATGAACGATAAAAGATCATTAAGAAAACAGAGGCACCAAGGAGGGGAGTCCAGAGCGAGCTGAAGGCTTCTCAGCCACTCGAGGAGATCTAAATTTTGCTGCCCCAGAAACAAGCAGCTGTCTGGGCTTTCCAGGACTATCGAAAGGGTAAAATGAATAGCTGAGCCACCGATAATTTTCTTTCCAAGTAGACTGCTGTCCTAGGCATTTGCCTGCCTTGTCTGTGCCGAGAGCTGGTGATGGAGCGTGATGGAGCCAGCGGCACTCCTCACAGCCCTGGCAACAGGACAGGAAAACTGGCCTGACCTGCGGCAGTCCAGGAGCAACACACCGCTGCTGATCCCGTCACGGTCCTGTTTCTGCACAAGCTTCAATGTTCTTCAGCTTTGGTGGGCAGCAGCTGTCAGAAGGCAAACTTTTCCATTTGCAGAGGCCAGTTCACATCGTGACTCTGAAAACAGCCCCTAGAATTAGGTAGTCTTGGGTAAATGTTGAATGAGCAGAAGTAGAAATCGATAATATTCTCAGCCAGGACAGAGACTTCTTCATCTCCTTATATTGTAAACTCTCTACATCTCAGCAGGGACTTGGGCTTTTTTGTGCCATAGAATCTGTTGCCATGTGTAGGAAACCAAGATGAGTAAGTTACATAGTTGTTTCCTTCCAGTTCTGTTTTAATTATCCCCAGCCTCGTCAGCAGAAGTCATGACAGAATATTGGTGCTTTCACACAAATTGTCATCAGTTTTCTCACACTCCAGCTGCTGGAGACAGCTACATACAGAAGAGTCCAAGCATTCACTGAAATTGAAATAGGAGGTGTTTCAAAGTATTTTCAAGTTAACCTTGAAAGGCTGAAGAGAAAGTATTATCTCAGAGACAGATGAGTCAGGCACCATATAAAAAGAACTAAAAGGTTCTCATTATTTAACTCTGATCGTCTCACAATTCTTGTAGCTGGTTTGCAAGTCCTCAGTGCCCGAGGTTATCGATACTGCTGAAAACTCCTCTTAAGATTATTCTGCTAGGTTCAGTCTGGTTCCTTTTAGGGTTCACAGAATCATCCCTTTTGTTTATCAGCAATCACCATCAGTCCACACTGCTAACCTCAGCAAAGGCTAATTCTAAACGGGTTGCAGAAACTAGCTGATCCTCAAGCTTCTGGGTAAAACCTACTGTTGTACATGCTGTGGGGGAATCTTGCATCGTCATTTAACTTTGGTCCTAACACTTTCTACAAAGGGGTTGAAAGGTCCTCATCTGTCTAACTCAGGTATAGCCAAATAGTAGATGTTCATGGCAGTCAACCTGGTATGGAGGTTGGATGGTGCCATAGCCTGGTGAGCTCCATCTATCTCACCTGCATCCAAAAGACACTGGAAGCCTGAAGCCTCTTTTTTAGGGATAAAAATAACATTTTGGCCTCTGTACTTTTCTACGAGCACATCACTCTCTTGGGTTGTCCTGAATGTGCCACTGACTTGGAGATTGCATTCCTGCTCAGCGTGGCTCTGTGTTTTTCAAAGGCAGTGGAAATTTTGTTTTGGAAACACTGCCGAGAGTGCAAACAGGAAGCAGGAAGGACTTTTTCATAAATGCAAGATTCTGAAGGGAGTGCAGTTTCCATTTTTTTGGATCCAGCCCATGAATTAGTTTTGCAACAACAGCAAGATATGAGTGGTGAGGTCAAGAGAAAAGCAAACATGTAGCAGCCACAGAAAGTGACTTTCAAAATCGCCTGTTGGAACTCTGAGTCATTTAATGTGCTACACGCAGCCAGGATGCCTAGAAAAATAAAGAAAGATGCTGAACAGTCCCTGCAGCGCAGCTGTGTTATTGACAGATGGGATTAAGTGGTAGGAGTGCTCAAAGTGGGGTTTTTTTTATAAGCATATTGCCTTTGTTTATTGTAATTTTGATTTTTAGTTATTTCTGTTAAGGCATTTGGGGACCTCTTACCCTAGACCATACAAATGAATGTTTGTTATTGTTTCTGTTACTGCTGTATTTTGGCATGTTTCTGTGATTCAGCAGTACCCTTATGAGATTGCAATGCGATGTGCAGCAACCCAGCTTGGTTGATCAGCAGATCACAGGGGTAAGAAGCAGCAAAAGAGAATGACTTTGGTCCTTTTGCAAGGCAACAGGTTTGCAGAAGGAAAAGTAACATCAAGGCTCTCATCCTGGCAGCAATCACGATTAGATATGGACTCAAAGGGTCCACAGCCTGCAGGATCATATCCTTCACCTGATTTCTGAAGCACTGTCTCAGGTGGATAGCAGTAGTAACAGTGCACTGGAAGGGCTCAAAGGCATTCTACCCTCTTACCCTATAGTTCCTCCAGCCCACCTTTCAGTCTACTCTCTGCCCACACTGCTGCAGGCCTTGATATGACGTGCATTCCCTGAGAACTGTCGTAGCTTTTCTCCTGTTTCAGTAGCTCCGGATGTAGTTGGTTGTTGGGAACAAACCAGAGTGGGTGCACAGGCATCCAAAGAGAGAATGATGCTGGGGTGTGTTGGAATTGCCAGTGTGTTGGTGCATCTACCTGAACTTTTGGTTCCTCAGTGAAAGCCTGACTTTTGCAGACCTCTCCACTGAAAAAAAAATGACCAGCTCATGTACGTGTGCATCCGTGTGCTTGTGCACGTACTCTTTTATCCCTGCACTTAGTTTCAGGCTCTCTGATTTGATATTCAGCAATGCATCTGGGGGACTTTAACAGACAAAAGAAATGTCTCTTTTCAGACTGGACTTGGAATTAAAGAAACCTTGAGGGGAAAAAGTGATTAGAAACTAAACAAGAAACTTCCCCGTCTCCTCCAGTCTTGTTTATCTTCTTACTCAACAACTGCGCCAAGACATTCCCTTGACCAGGTTCTTACAGCCAGTAGATTACTATTTTATCACACACAATTTAGTGAGATTGCTTAACTTTCAGAGGTGTAGCTGAGCCTTTGGCCTGATGATTGGCTCAGGGGCATCTTGCCATCGCCCGCCACCCATCAATCATCGCCAGCCACCAGTATTTGCCTTTCAGGGATGCCGGAAGAATGGCAGAGAGATTAACAGAGGCACTCCTTGGTTTTTCAGAGTCAGTCAAATCCTTTCCCTTTCTGCCAGTCCTTTGTGATTGGCAAATTACAGTATGAGCTTATCAAACATTGATAAACAATAGAGGACTTCCGCACTCGGGAAAAAATAAAATAACAGGATTAGACAGGCCATTGCATTCCAGGGCTGTTTTTATTCTTTACGGTGAAGATAGGTCTATGTACCTTAAGGGATTTCTCCAGTAGAATTGAGCGAGTAACTCAGGAGCGTGGTTGATGGAGCAGATCTGTAAGGGAGTGTACCTAATGGAAAGTGTCGCTCTGGTCTGATGGCCAGGGGAGCCCACAGCCACGGTCTCCTCATGCTGTGACACGATGCAGAAGACTCTGTACTGCATCGCATCCAGCAGCAGTGTAGGCAGGGAGGAAGGGCTTTTTCATCCTTCTATTTCATGAACTGATTGAATTCAAGATTTTTTTCTGGCTCTGGCACTTTACCAAGGCTCCTGAAAAGATGCAGTAATGTTTTTTTATCCTGTTCATAACATAGCTTGAGATGGGCTCATTTTTAAATCGTGACAAGGTTTCTTTGTAGAATTCCCAGGCTCCATTTACTCTGGGTCAGTCAAACCTTTCCTCTAGAGAAGACGAGGATTTGAGGTTGCTCCAGTGACATTAGAGGAGGCCTGTGGGTTTGTACCCTTAGAAGACCTGTCTCTTTGCACAGATAATGAAGATTTTCATTTTCTCTGCTTTCCAGTGGGATGTTACGTATGAAGGGGTTTATCTACCTGCTTGATATTCCATGACAAGCAGCAAGACACAAATCTGTTATTGTCCAGACTAGAAGTAGGTAAATTCTGGTTGCCTGAATGTACCCATCACTGCACCCTCCACACCTTAGTCTGCACCATCATTCACTCGCAGAAGTAGCGGTTCCCCTCTCAATCCCCAGCTCTTTTGCTTTCCTCCTCGGCCTGAGGCTCTGCTCTCAGGCTGTGGCATGCATTGGTCTTGTTGCTGCAGCAGTGAGGGAGTTTCTTGAACATTTCTCAGTGTATTTCAAACTGAGAAGACTGTTCTTGGCTTCTACCCTGTCTCCTAGGCCCAAACAAAATGTTTCTCAATGGTAAGCTGTCATTAGAGTTCAGAGAAGCAGAGAAAGCAGATCTGATTTCATATCTAATTTGCTGTAAAGTGAGAGGCAGAGAGGAGTCCTTTTTAATTAGAAAAAGGGTTGCAGAGATACTTTAGCCAACACAGTGTTTCTCTCCAGTGCAAGAGCTTTCATGCGTATAACCCAGCCCTCGCCGTTCCAAAGAATGAAACATTATAAATATTGCTCTCTGGTCTGTCTTTATTCCTATTTCTCTTCCGAGTACTTTGGATCACTGCTGCCCTCCTGATGGCCTGACAAGTGAACACTGAAGGGAAAGAGGAGGAGAGGGCCAAAGCCTCTCCTTCTGTCAGGTGCCAGTTACTGGAGGATGTAGAGAGAGGACAGAGGGACTGTTAGTTCCCACTAACATCATCTTTTGCAGCACGTGTTCCCATGTCTTACAACAAGCCTATTAAAGCACGGGCTCCTTTTCCCCAGATCAGCTTGGGACCATGTCTGCCTCTTGCAAAAATTTTGATGAAGCAAAGCAGAAGCCCATGGATATTCTAAGCATGGAAGGGCAAAATTAAAAAGGCCAAAAAGAGACCAACATAGCAAAGAATGTTCTTTAGGGATTGATGCAGGCTTGCATGACTCTCTCATTGGGACAGCAAATGCCCAGTTTCGGTATCTGAGGCACATCCTATTCCATCTATCACTGACGAGCATTCCTAGGCAGAAAAAAGCAGCCCGGTTGCCAGGGCCAGAGGTCTCTGCAGGCCGTTTTCCTGTGCGAACACTGAAATGTCGCAGGCAGACTAACCACGCTTCTTCAGAACGACGCCAGCCTTCATCAGTGCCGGAGCAGGCAAACTGTGCGCACCCGGATCTCGTGTTGTGATATCAGTGTATCTTCGACTAAGCCTGCACTTAAGGTCTGTCCATGGAAAAACAAACTAATAAAATGTAGATTTGCAAGAAATTATCGCTATTAAACCAGGCTACTTCTTCCCATAAAACCGCGTCTCAATTAATGGAAATATTTATTTGGGTGACTTGCAGATTATGTCTCCGGCCAATTAGCTCCATCTCAGTGTTCTATTTCTTGCCTTTGAATCAATAAACAGTTCAAGATTTCCTGGAGTCAGAAAATGAATGTCAGTGCCAAGAACTGTGGGTGTATTAAAACCATACCTACAACAATAGCCTCAACAAGGGAGCTCTGCTAATCACTCCCTTGTTTGGCTGGGTGTCTGACAGAGGAGCTAGAAAGCTGAAAGTATCTAACACCCCCAATAGAGGAAACCACAGCTTACAGAACCCATGAAAAACATTTACTAACCTCCAGGTACCCTTTGTTCTCTATCCCTCCTGACAAGCACTTTTCTTCAGCACTACATACCTTAGATGCCTTTGCAATAAGATTTGATTGTGGGGCTTATAAGGTGGATCAAGATGAGTGAGTCATTATCTGCCATTTATCTTTCATTTTAATGAAAGGCAAAAAAATCACAAGAAAACAGGACAGGGAGTTCCTTTCTATAATTTGGCCAAATTATTCCAGGTTGCTTTCAAAACTGAGCAAATCAGACCAAAACTCGTGTGTGTCCATGTGTGCTTGTGCACACAAGCATGTGCGGGGCCTTGTACATGTTGTGCATGGGAGGAAGGAAGTAAAACCACACAACGTCTAACAGTTTGTGCTGGAGAGTGCTACAAGGGCAGCACCTTTGCCCCATGCTAAGGGGCATACCTAAGCTTGGGAGGTCTTCTGCCTCAGCTGAAATTGGATTCTAAAATGAGGAACAACAACAAAGAAGAGGTCTACCTCTCCCAGTGCTGACAGACCTGGGCTCCCCGGCAGACCTACCCGTGAAGCTGTTCCAATCTGGAAGCTTTATGGCCATGTTAACATGGCGCCTCTCCACGGGACTTATTAGTTTGGGCGAAGTGCCATGTTAATGCAGCTAGAAGGCAGCTAGACTGGAGCTGGCTCGTATCCGGCCAGCTTGGAGAGCATGTAGGCATGCCCTTTCACTCCAACATTGTTAGATCCATTACCACCCAGGCTGATAAAGTCTGAGGCTTGCTTACACCATGGAATGTTATACACCTAATACAGATAGCTCAATTACGAGACTAGTCACTGCAGGTCAGTAGGCTGTTGGGAACAAACACATCAGGGTGATCCAAAAGCAAGGTGGGTTTGGAGACCGCATTCTCCTTTATCTTTATACACAGTCCTCCAAAAACTCCTATACTGACATGCTTAGTCAAGGCATGTCATTTTTGCAGGTCTGCTTAAATGAAAGCCAGCAACAGCCAGTGGTGGGGCAGCTCAGGGCGTTGGTGCTAATGGCATCTTGGGTCGGGATGTGATGGTAACTCCCACAGATCAGGAGTCCAAGATCGCAGCACACCAGACCAAGAGTAGTGAACAAAACCACAGTGGGTGAAGATGAACATACATTAGCCAAGCTGTACAGATCTTAGCATTGCAAAAGGAGAGAGCGTCTGCAAGGCAGGGATAGGTGTGTTAGTGAGATCTAGTTGAGACCCAGAATATGAAATAAGGAGTTTTCTTGCAAGGATGGACTAAGAGAAATCCAGGTGACCCCAGAAACACAGCAGCAGGGGAACATTAGAGTTTGGCAACAGATAAGTTAAGACGTACCAGAACAAGTCTACCGTGTCACTGACTTGAGGCTGTCCTGCTTTATCTTGCATAGGAAAACAATATCCTTTAAAAAAAAAAAACACAAACACAGCGGAAAAGTCAGTGTTGCACGGTCCTTCCACCCACAAGCGTGTGCTGGCTGGCTCCTGGCCTCTTTGGAGGCATTTCCCCACGCAGAAAGGTCAGCATGTGTCATTTTCTACTCACCACTGCCTCTAGCACCTCACCCCCCCTCCATGGCCTGAGCGGAGCTGTGTCCGTGGCCAGTTCAATCCCTTGCTGTTGCCAAGCATGTCCAGCACCCGTCTTCGCCATAATACTGTGTTGCAGCCACGCTGCCGGCCCGCCAAGAGGAGAAACCCAAGATGGAGAAAAGGAAGGTGATAGATGTCTTGGGACCTGGCGTGTCAGTGGTATGCTGACTTGGCAGTGCTGTGATCGTAGCGGTCAGGATAGCCATGGCTCTGATTTTAGCCATGCCAGCTGCCTTTTTCAAGACGTAAATCACTACCGTGTGCCCTATAAGATATTGCCGTCAGTCACAGGAGATTTTGCAATTCTCAGAATTACTGTATTTTAAATTCTTTTGGGGGTTTGTTTTGTTTTTTCACTGGGAGTTGAAACTGAACTCAGTTCTGTAAACGAAGCTGGTTTTTATTTCTTCCCCTATGACAGCTATACAGCCTCAGGTCATGATCACATCAAATCATCGAAGCTAAGCAGTATGTGAGCTGGTCAGTGCTTGGGTGGGTGGCCTCCAGCTAGAATCCAGATGGTGGTAAGGATTAAATCATCCCTGCGAAACAGCACCAAATTAGTGTCCTCTTTTGGCACGACAGGACCGACGGTTCCTTACAGCCGTCAGACATGATCCTCCGCTCGTGCTCTGATAGCTGCCAGCCCTGGGCGATCCTGTGATGCTTCTCACAAGCCCGGGGGTCCCCAGTGTGGGTCCAGTTCTGAGCTGAAGCATTTTGCACCCATCGAACACCAGCGTAAGGGATGAGCCCAAGCACAGAACAACACAGGGTCAGGCCTAACGCTTTTAGTTGGGAGCTGGCAGATCAGAGGAGGTGGCTGAGCCTGGCAAACGCTATTTGGATTCTTCTGAAATTTTTGTTTCCTTTTCCTCTCGTAGCTGCTGTCTCCTGTACAGAGACACACATCCTAGACCTCGTTGTCCATTAGCTCCCAGCAGTTTTGTCCAAATCCCCAAAATCAGGAGGGCCCCTTCGGCTGGAAGTGAGTGGAGGAGGAGGCCAGGGGAGCCCTCGCACGTGCATCAAAACGCAGTTTGTCCTCTTCCCTGCCGAAGCGAACGGATGAAAACCGGGCAGGCTGCAGCAGCCCGTCCAAGTTTTGGAGCATCAGCACCGAAAGCCGAGCCAAGAAAGAACACATGGTGGTTGTGTGTTGCAGTGACACTTCAAGAAAAATCGCTTTGAGTCGTGAGCCTGATCACTTAACTGCAGCGGGCACCCTCCCAGATTTCCTGAGTCAAATGTAAATTGCCTGAGGAAACGTCCCCCTCCTGCCCCTCACCCCGGCCCCGTTCCCCCATCACACACACGCTCCCTCTGACTGCACACCCTATGTCTCAAAGCTGTTTTACTGTGTTTACAAATTATGAAAATTCTGCTCAGTTAATTATGAAAATATTGGTAGGTCTGTAAGGCTGGCTCCTGGATGGAGCCGAAGCAGAAAGCAGGCTGGAAAGCCCGTGAAAAATGAGCCGCTTTCTCTCTGCTCCCGCTGCCAGCGGGCTCTGCTGAGCTGGGCTATGACTCCGCTGGTCTGCACAAGCCTCCGTACAAGCTGCAGCTCCGGAGGCCGGGCCGGCCGCGTGATTTACTCTGCAGAGCTGTCCTGTGTCAGCAGGAGGGAGACGGACAAACAGAAGGGTGGCGGGAAGGATGAAGTCTGCTTTCTGCTCGCCCGGCATAAATCTCCGTGCCTGGGCCAAGAGCCAAATCGCTGGCTGCAGAATTCAATGGAAGCACCTCAATTCGCCCCGGTTTAGTGGCCGGTGCCGAATTAACTTCAGGCTCATCGGAATCTGGCGTGTTTGTGTGAGACGCGGAGGGCTGGCCGACGCCACGGAGGGGGTTTTGCCGTGGTCCAGCAGGGTGAACCCCGCTGCGTGCACTGACACGCGGCCGGGGGAGCCGAGTCCGGCTTCGTCTGCGGAGTCGCTGCAGGTTTTACGCGAGCTGGAGAGGAAGAGGGGCAGGTCCTGCAGAGGCGACTTCTGAAGCCAATGAAGTTATTTCGGCAGAAAAATTGACCCATTGCTCTGGATTAAGTTTCTGGATTTACCTGATATAAGTAAGAGGAAAAGAGGGTTTCATTCCTAGCCTGTTCCCAATACAACAGCGTTTTTTTCACCAGCTGAGTAGCCAGCCATTGATTTCAGAAGAATTACATCAGGGGAGAAAGCTTAGAGAAAGGATCATTTTTCTGCTTTACCTTATCTCCTCTAAAGAAAACAGGATTTTTTTTTCCAATATTTGTAGAGAGGAAAGGATCTGTGCAAACTTTTGATACCATTTCTTTACATAGGTAAACAAAGGAGAATAATGTATGTGAAGTGGAGCATATTCACAGAATGACAAAACCGATCAATTTTCATTGCTATGATGATAGATTAAAATATGTGTAGTGCCACGTATCTTGAACAGTATGAAAATTATCAGTTTTCTAATATGTAGCACATATGCTTTTGAATATGTTAGAAACACATATGCTGTGTTCTTTACTAAGAAAAGAAAGAATTTGACTACAAATTTAGAATGTATGCTACATTTTGCTGGAACCATAGGAATTCTAGCTGATTTTATCACTTATTTCACTAAGATTAGCTTTAAGTGTTAAATAAATACCAGTTCATTAATACCATTTGGATTTAGTAACAATAAACATGTATCTCAGCAGATATGACATTCAATATTAATCTTTAGGAAAGGCAGGGGTTGTGCTTGTGCCCACTGAAATCCTGTTGAAGGCAACTCACTCCCATTGGTGCTCTGTGAAAATCAGGATAGTTATTCTGCGCACAGTGGCAGCTCCAATGGCAGGTTACTGTTTAAAAAAAAAAAAAAAATCAGAATTTAGGATCAGGTGATGCAAATAGAGCTATATTTAAATTTTGAAATAAAATTACTTTTCATCAATACAAATTTCCATTCAAAGAGACAACAGTCCTATTAAAAGGTATTTTAAGGTCTAGAGGGTTTAATACAGAACTAAATTACCTATCAAAAAGAATAATCATCCAATATGATCAGAAGAGCTGACATTAACCTTTTCTAGGAAGAACAAATTTAAAGATTAAAAAAGTCATCTGACTACAGTGATTTAGTTTACACTGAAGCGCATTTGGAACTAGAGCTACGGTTTAAGAGACAACTTCCTTATCTAACAGAGCAGTGACGACTTCTGCTGAAAGATGATGCTTGGGAGCAAATCATTGTAATTCCAAGAGCAACCAGATATACACCACCCAAGAATTCACCATCATCAGATAATATAAGAACTTTTTCAAGTCAGTACATACTGCAGTTAACGAAAACATTTCATTTAGATTGCTCAGAAACATTTCAGGACATGGTCTAGGGGACATGGTGGCGCTGGATTAATGGTTGGACTTGATGATCTTGAAGGTCCTTTCCAACCTAGTGTTTCTGTGATTCTGTGATTTTATTTTGAGTTTCACTTTCTTGTTCTATAGTTTGATTTTTTTTTAAATTAAAAACTATTTTTTACTTTTAAAGAAATGTCATATTGACATTTTCAATAATTTCTCTTTGTCACAATGAGAAATGTATTTAGCTGATGTCTCCCATGAACACTTTCAACCAATGTTAGACTGAAAAGTTTCTGAACCAGTTAGTTTTTGAATAACCATGACACCATGGCCAACCTATGAACATTTCTGCCAAAGACTCATGGGTCACGTTATGATAACTAAAATGTTAAACCACTAACAATCTTTAAGCCTGATAGAGTTGAAAGTAGAGTTCTGGCCTTCTTCTGTTCTTGTCAATGGCTCTGGAAAGCTCTTTCCACCAGTATTTTATAGAAAGCCTAAGTGGTGTCTTCCTGCAAAAATTCCTTCCTCATAATTTGTGAGACTTGCTGGGTTGTGTGTATACTATTTGCTGGCAGAATTGGTTATTAGTGGTTGGGGGTTTTTTTGTAATATATGTTTTTGCTGTGTTTTTGTAAAAGTGTCCAGATATTTTGTGGGTTGTTATTATTATTATTATAAATTATTACACTTGGGTGCATAATGTTCATTCCATTCCACGCACAGTTATCAATTTGCAATTTGTGTGGGATTAAGGGGAATTCTGCCTGCAAAGTCCGTTTCGCAGTGAATAAATCGAGCTGGTGCTGTAATTGATGGCCAAACACTACGGGCTCCTGAAACTGAATTGCAGTGGAGAACACCTCTCGAGAAAGTACTATTTGGATACAGTGTCAAAAATACCAGCTTGGCCCCATTATTCTAAAGCTAAATTGATCCATATGATTGGAGTATTGCCCAGTTGGTTTTTTTTTAAACAATCATTTTGAAATTACCATTATCAATACACTAATGCATGTTGAAGGCTTGTTGGGTCTGACATAGGAAGTGATGTAATAAGGGAACCCTTAATACCCACGGCCCTCAAACAGGAAACATTTTCCTCGAGGAATAGTATACTTGAAAACTGCAGATTACAATTTAATATTAACCAGATTTCTACATTAAACATGATTTCCGAGAACAATTTCATTTTTCTTTTTTTCCCCCTTTTTTTTCCTGCTTCTTCTCTAAATGATCAAAACTGCATCCAACCGCAAGCGGCTCCTGGAATGAGCCCATGGCTGCCTGCAATTTAAATGTCAGCCTCGGCAATTGCAGAATTACATTGGATCTCTCTCCCAACCCTTGCCACTCACTACTTCCCTGTCAATCTCAATCTGCCTTGGATACCCGCACGTGTCAGTAAGCCTCATTTTGTCCGCCTCGCCTGGTTAGGCGCGTTTTGCTTCAGGGGTGTGTGGAGGTGTCCCCAGGGTTTTGGTGGTATTGCCAGTTAATACATAGCCAGCACCAGCTGATGGAGTAATGATAACGCAGCAGCAACGAAATCCAGTTGTGTTTTTGGAACCAAATGGCAAATTGCATCATCTCCAGTGCAGTGTGAGGGACAGAGTGAGGAGAATTAACAACTGCACAAGTATTTCATTATCTGGACTGACTGGCGACTTGGTTCTTCAACTGACCACTACTATTTGTATGTATTTGTTTATGGTCTAGGAGTCCTGTTCATGAGCAGTCGTGATGCCAGGCTGTTAATAAGCACAGCAAACAAAAAAAGTTGTCCCTGCCTCAAAGAGCTTCCAAGGTGAGTGCCATCCTGCACAACCCCCAGAACCAACAAATGTGACTAACAGCACCTTTCCTGCAGTGTTTGGCGTCTGTGTGCTCCCAGGGGGAGGTATCCTTACTGCTCCCTGCAAAGGTCACTGCCAGGAAGCCCTTCAGGCCGAGCCAAGCACAACTCATTTCACCATCTCCTTCAAAAGTCAAGTCAGACCACACCACTGGTAGCAAGACCTGTTTACCCGGTCTGCAAAAATGGTGGGTCTAAATATAACACAAGTCGAAACGGTCCTTACAGAGCGGGAGGCAAAGGGATAGCGTGGCTGGGAAGGGAGGTGATGCAGAAGCTCTCTGGCACAAACCTTCTGGCCTAATGCAGTTTTTCTCTGCAGTTGTCTAATTGCTTTCCAGAGGCCTGCTCCTACAAAATAAAACACTTGAAAGAGCCAAGGATTTCAAAACTGAGAAAATCTCTGCGATACAGTCAGGTCCTGTGTGTAAAGGTTGTTTACAGAAGCAAAGACAAAGAACAACAAGGAGAACGTGGCTGCTGCAGGCTGATGGTTTGATCGATAGCACCAGTTCTGCTGGGGAACGTCTTCTTAAAACTCACCTACTGAAAAAACGCTTTTTTCCAAAAAGGGTCTTCAAAGGTCAGAAACCACAAGGTGGCATTCTGCACTTTGCCTCTGTAATCTGCTGCTCTACGGGCTGAGGAACATGATGGTGGAGTGGGAAAGGAGAGGCACGCTTTTCTCAACGTGGACCAGAAAAGTCAATCTCAAATGTGAACTCCCACACTTTGCATTAGGAGTACTTGAAAGGGGTTCAAGAAAAGGTATATAGCAAAGAGCATTCCCTCAGCTGCTAAAGATAGAGAGGATCCACTAGAGATAGCCTCCCCCATGCTTTGAAATGCAATGCTTTGTTCCTTGTCCGGTTTGAAATGGTCTTCTCTGTTCTCACATGGAAGAATCAAGAATATTGTTTGCCAGCCAGAACTGAAATGTAAAACAGGATCCCCAAAGAGCAGTGTGACAGGGTAACACTAATCCATCCCGTTTCTGCTGATATGATGCACATGGAGAAGGAGGTTAACCACACTAGTGCCTCCTGTGGTGGGCAATCACTGTAATGTAAATTGTGACCTTCACACAATTGCTCGTTGGAAACATTTACATGGAGACTAAATCCCTCCCAGGTTGCATGAGAGCACAGGCTTTGTTTTCTAGGCTGTTGTTCCCCATTTGGCACATAGTACAAAGCCATCCAGGGGCTCTGAAATCCATGAAGCACAAGCTCGGACTACCCGCGTGCTGCCAGCAGAATTGACAAGCATGCAAGAAAAAGGCTCCTTGGGCTGCCAAGTCATGTAGCTTTTGAATGAACTAGCCTCCCCATGAAAGATTCGTGCTTTCTTGATCAGCAAAATCCTGATCTGCCATGAAATTCTCTCACCTACGTTGGTCTTCAGAAAAGGAGCCCACACTGAGGCTCTGGCCCAGGACAACCGTTCTGTGCCAACTTAAGTCCATTCTCTTGGATCTGTATCTCTTCTGCAGTGTAGGATACTGTAGGCACAGACAGCTGGTAGAGGGCAGTCAGAAACCAGAGATTAAAAGATGTGTTGGATAGGGAAGCCCAAGTATAGGTAGTATTTGGTACCACAGAAAGGTAGTGGCCACTCTTTGCTGGCTTCTGGCCACAAAACATTGTCAAGGACCTTTGAAGCAAGTGACTCCATCCCAAGCCACTGATGCCAATGCAGTTGTCAGTCCGACTAGAAATGTGCAGGAATATAGGAATAAACAAAAAAAGAAAGAAAAGGCTCCCTTTGAATGTTGTATTTTAAATCCCAGCTCTAGCTATCAAGAAAGTACACTGGGTTTGAGACAGCTATGGTCAGAGCATCAGCTGAGATTTACCTATCGGGTAAATCAGATTTACCCGATTTCGGGTTTACCAAAACGAGGTTAAATCTACTTCAGCCAATTACAATTCAAGATTTATTTTGAAATTCTGCTCAAAATCTGTATTCTAATTCCAAATGATGCATGGAAGTGTTCCCTACCCTCTCCAGTGTAGTCCTCAAATCTGAAGGCTGAGTGCATGTTTTGGTCCATCCATCCACACATTTGATGCTCTCTTGTAGATGCAAGAATAAAACCTTAAATTCATAGAAGGAAATCAGAGTTTTCATGGCTCCAAGGGACCTACCTACATATTTGGGACAGACAACAGACTCCCAGGAGAGCTTGAAAAAGTGGCTGACACCCTTGGTTTTTTTCTCTAAACTAGATGCAATTTCATAATCCCAGTCTGTTCTGTTCTAGTTTTAGGTTTGTGGCTTTGGATAACCACCTATATGTGCCTATTTTCCTTCGTTAGATGTCGGGTAACAAGCTGTTCTGAAACAGTGTGTACCAGCATGGGAACAGCAGGGTTAGAAATCAGTGCCAAAAAGTTGGGACTAATTTCTTCATCCTTAGCCTTGCTCTGGCGGCAACATATTTGTTAAATTCAGCTAATTAGAGAAGGTTGATAGAACAAGTCCGTAAGTGTTGGAGTCTGGCTCAGTGGATACCGTGCATGTGTACTTTCTAGATTCAAAAGAGCTTGGGGAGTCTCTGTGTGTATGATATGAGTCTCTCTTTATATTAAGCACTTCTTGAACAAACATAAACCTCATGAGGGCAGTGCTTTTTTTAATTTTTCTGTCCCCAGAACCTCAAGATAAAATTAAAAATGCCAGAACATAAAATATCACATTTGGCTCTATTTTACCTAGTTACCAAAAAAATACTGGTATCAGTTCCTGGCATGAATTGGCACCATTTCAACAACTGCCTTTGAACCATGCCAATCCACCGAATGACAATCTGGCTCCATATATATTTTTAGCTAAAATACTCTGTGGCACGTGTTACCGTCTTTCTGGAACCATTTATAGTTTCTGCAGTATCATTTACTACCATTTTCTCTAAACGTGTTTCTAAGAGAGCTGTAAATGTACACTTTTGCTACAGGCACTGAGCATAAAATAGGAAAGAAATAAGGAAGGAAGGTCAGACTGATAGATGAGTCACTCTGCAGCAAAAAAGTCAGATCTCTGGGCAATTCCAGAGCTCCCAACAAGGGTTGTATTTGGCAACGCACTGCTTGGGCATCATAACTTGTTGTGGAGTAAGAAACTACCATGCATCGACTCATGCAGAGTGACGATCTGTACATGGATTTGCTCACATGTGCCATGTTCCTTCGTAGGGTCTTGTTCGTGTGCTTCAGTTCATGAAGACGGGAACAAAAGGTAAATAGGGAACTTGGTATTTCCCACTGCTATGCTAGAATAACTCTGCCAAAGCCCATGAAGAAGATTAATTAATATAATATATGAAAATGATGAAATCACCTCTCTCATGACATTTTCTATTTTCTTGCCCTGCATCTTGTCATTTTCCTGATTTCAAAATGAGTCTCAAAGTGCTGCAAAATGAGAGCAGTACAATTCTGTAACCACTCTGAACTCACTTTCTGTTGGTATAAATGACTCTGCAAGGGAAGGAGTAATGGAGAACCAACCTCATGAGCTTTTTTCCGAGGTAACTTATTCTGTGGTTACTTAAATATGGATTTTAGTACACCTTTGTGAGCATATAGTTTTTCACTGGATAACATGATCACAAAAGCCCAAACAATCAGGCTTATGGTTGTAATTATCAGAAACACATTTATGTAATGCAATAGAGAAAAGTTTAATCTTACGGTCTTAAATCCATGTATGGCTCTAAATTCATCAAGAAAACACATTATAAGAGAGGGAAAAAGATATTCCCTCCTCCCTCTTTAAATCCCCAAAGGAAAAAGAAAGCAAATTTGTGAGGGAAACCTCAGCCCTAACACAATCTCCAAGTGATGGGAAATTCCAGGTCTACAAAATCTGCAGAGTCAGAGGGACGTGCAGTTGTATGTTGTGTTCCGATTAGCTCATATACTCAGAGGAAAAGCACAGGTTCTCAATACCAAACTTCATTACGATGAACATAATTAGCTTATTTGCAGCAGATTAGTCGGTTATCACCATTGGAAAGTGCTGAAACACCGATACCCCCAACACTCCTGTCCAGAATGGAGCTGCTAAATCTAATTTCTCAGTCTGGGATTGCTCATTTTGCAAGCGATGCCAGCAG
>NW_010522881.1:45550-55967 GCF_000687285.1 Phaethon lepturus
GGAATTATCCAGATGTATTTTATTTATTTTTTTATCCTTCCTAGGTATAACATGCTACCTTCTGGTCATGACCAAAGATCCAAGAAATTGTCATTGCTTGCAGGGGAAGGAAAAAAAAAAAAAGAAAAAAAGAAAGACTTCCTAATTCTAACAGCGCTCTAGTGTCAATAACCCAACCCCATCCCAACTGGTAACGGATGAGAGATACCGTGACTGCCAGCAGCTGTATTACTCGGGGCTGGGTCCTGCTGCCAGGTGCTTGAAACTAAACAAAGTTTGCAGGAAATTAAGTGGGCCAAGCTGGGCGATGGTGCAGTGCTAAAAGTCAGGCTCCAAGCGATGCCACCCCAGGTTTGAGTTTGGGGGGGAAAGGGACTGATTTCTCGCTGGAGCCCCCACAGTTTGTACTGCGGGCAGAAGGTAAGAGGCTCTGGGTGCTGCTCTGTCTCCCCATCACAACTCTCTTGCTGATAAAGACCCGTTGCTCTCCGGCCTGTCAGGAGAACGCCAACATGGAAAAGGTATTTTGGTTTTGGTGTGTGTTGGCTTGCAGCCGTGGATGTTAGCAGACACTTTGAGATGTGTGATGTGATTTTTGGCTATTCCTTCCAGCTTGCTTAGAGGCCTTCTACAAACTCATCTCAATCTGAATAAAAATAGCCCCTTGGTCATTTCCGAGTAACCTATTTGGTGTGCGTGTTCGTGTTGCTTTTGTGGTGGCTTTATCTCAGGAGCTGCTTAAAGCTTCACATGTGAAGACCCATGCCATCTGGATTGAACAGAAAAGGTTGTAGAAGTGGGAAGGGGAAAAAAAAAAAGGTGACTTTACACAGGAAAAGCTAAAGTTTCCCTAGCTGATTTTTAGGATCCAGTTGGGCAAAGATAAGTTTACTGATACCTGCAGTAAATGATTTCCGAACCTGACTTCTTGGTAAAATGTTTTGAGGACATCGAGGGGGAAAGTCACCGTCTCAATATAAATATAATTTTCACTGGAGCCAGATGATTATTGTTAACTGAAAAGTCAAGGGATGCCATCTTCAATAGCAATTTGACATTGACAAAAAATTACATGCCGTGTGACACCTATTCTTTCCCGTTGTGGTCATGTGTAGTATTTGTGTTGTTTTCCTTCACTCTCGATCTTTCCAAAGGTTAATATCTGCATCTATGCCTGGCCTGGAAAAATTCTCTTTTTGTTGAAAACAGCCTCGGATGGTAAAGGATAATTCTGTCATTGCTTATTGCAGAAAGGGAGTGTTACTCTTAGGGAGCACGGGGTTATTGCCTTTAATTCACACTATGGGGGGAACCATGAATTTTAAGAGATCTCCCTGAAGCTCACCCACGGGCAGTGCTGCCAGCTGTACAGGAAGCGACGCTTTGGTACCGTTCCGAAAAGGTTGCCCGGGCCATCTTGCAGCAATGACTAGTTTTTTTACAGTCTTATTGCATTTTCTTACCGTGCTGTTGCTTGCAAAAGCAGATGGGTGACAGATTGGTCTAGGTGACCTTACCAAAAGGCATCATTTATTATTCCAAAATTTTATATAGTTTGCATAAACACTTCTCAGCTACCTACGACAAAGCCAAAACTCTTACACTCCTGTGGCTGCTTCTCTCCTGGCTTTATACAGTAAATCCCGCCTACCACATAGTTTGGCTAATGCTCATTTTTTGAGACAGTCTCTAACAGGTCATTCACTGATGGACAACTGCGATATAATGAGTTTCAGAGATGCAGATTACAACTTGTTCTTGCCTTTTTTGTTTGCTTAGGGTATTTTTCCACTGTTTCTCTACTGATACATTAATTATCTGGTATACTATAGCATATTTTACCACTTGCCAACACTTACGAGGGAAGAAATAACTTCTTCTGAAAGTAGAATAACCATAATTATTCTTATTGTTTTATTGGCAAATAAAAATATAATTTATTAGTCAGTCAAGAGCAATAACCCTTAAGTGCACTACTTCAGAATAGCCCATTAAGATTTTCTTTTAATACTAATTTTGCCTGGACTTATGTTAGTTAATTTGAAAAAAAAAAAAACATTGGACCTGGCTTTTCAAAAGTATTTGGGTGTCTAACCCCAAGTTATTTCAGTAGAAATTAGGCAATTCAGTCCCTTTGAGGATCTGGGCCTCAGCCCAAACTCTCCGCTGCTGTAAGCGTGTGCAGCTGCGTCGCTCTCGGTCAAGTTTGATCTGTGTACTTGGGCATGTGCTTGGGGCCCTGGATGCAGCCGATGATTCCGTTTAGAGACGCTTTTTCTGAAGGAGAAGGATGGGTTTGGGTTCTAATGTGTCTAGATTTGTGCAAGGCTGCGGAATTCCCGCTGCAAGGAAGCATGTGCGCGCGGCGAGTGGGTGACGGGGACGCGGGAGAGGGCAAAGTGTTTAGTGAATTGTTTTTTCATGTGGTCTAGTTAAAATCTCTGGTAGTAGCTGACAGCTGGGCAAGGGCAATTAATGAGGAATCTCCAACACACTTGATTCTCTAGTTAAAATATCCTCTCTTTTGTGTTTAACACGTGGGCCAGTTCTTAGCAGGCCACGCACAGTTCAGGGCAATGATCTCTCTATACCTGCTGCAAATCAAATTCTTCATTTCTAAACAAACAGGCTGCCATCATCTTTCGTCCCCATTTTTAAGGCACCCAGGCTTGTTGTACCAGTAAAATGGACTGTGAGAATATGTTGGGTAGGAACAAACCCCGATCTAAGAGTTTGAGCCGTTTGTATGTCAAGGGTTGGAGAAGAGCGTGCTGCAGGCAAGCTGGGCGTTGCTGGCCATACGTCGCGGTGCACTTCAGGAGCTGCGAGAGCTGAGAAATCCTGGGAGGGGAAAAAAAAGAAAAGGGGTGCTCAGCCTTTAAAGGAGTGACCTAGGTGCAAACATGAGTAGGTGCCATTATTTAAATGAGATGTCCCATTGTGATACACCTCAGGAATTAATACAAAAGAGATTTTTCCAGTATTGGGTCTATTAGTATAAATCTAGGAGAGTCACGTGAAAAGGCAGTGGCTCCATCTGACTCTTCACAAACTGAGATTAAGCAAGCCTGCCTTTTCAGAAAGCGAGAAATGGGATAGTCAGATGTTTTTCATCCCTATTAACTTCCAACCCTGCATCAGTCTGATCAAACCTAGTGGAACCTGAGCAAATATTTCAGCTTGTTTCATCTGCTGAGTAAGGGCAGTCAGCTGCCCTGGGACCCGGGGGACCATGAACTGCAACTGTTGGTCAGGAAACCGCTTGTGGGGCAGAGTACGAGTAGGAATATGGCCCTTGGATCCAGAGAGAGACAGGAGATGTGAGAGATGCTGCAGGGAAGATGTAAGGACTCATCAATCCAGCCACTGGAATTATTCCTACTGCTCCCATTTAACTCTTTCTCTCAGGCTGGTGCTGGCCAGTTCATTTGTTTGGATTCAACAGGTTCTGGGAATGTTGGCTTTCCATTTCAGCGAAGGGGCATACAGCAACTGAACACGGGCCAGAAAGGAATTTTTTTTTTTCTTTTCTCTTTCTCTCTTTCTTGGTTGCCCTAAAAGTAAGGAAACAGTGAAAATAGTAAAACAAACACGAAGAAATGATCTGCTGAGGTGGAGTTCTTCCTTTTTCCATCACAGAAATTTTTTAGCAAAACACCATGGAAATGTTTGACATCCATTTGTGGAATCTCTATAATTAGAATTAATAAAAGGACACGTCAAGTACACCTACCTTGCAAACCACAGATGCATTTTTTTCTCCCCCTCTCAATGGCTTTAACTTGTTCTTCTGATTGGCATCTGCAGAGAAATTATAATTAGCCAGTGATACGCATTTGGTGTGCATAATGCCTGGGTTTTTCTATAGGTATGCATATATTCCCACACAACTCCTGGGAGGATTCCTTTAACTAAACAGCACAAGGTATCCAGGATAGCAAAAACACTAAAATAAAAATATCTCTGCGAATTGGGTTGGTGGTCTCCAGCACGCTCCGCTCCCAGTGGATGCTTGCCCACATCAGCAGAATGCCGCCGGCCGCAACTGGTGCTGATGAGCACCGCTGCTGGCAACCTCGAAGGGGCGACCCGGAGCTGAATGGACTACAGAGACGCTTGGCACTAAAAGTGCTCCCGGCAGGTCTGGGCTGAGGAGTGGGCAGCATGGAGGGAGCTTTACTTGCCCAGTGGAATGTTCTCTCCTCCCAAGTTTGGAGAGAACCTGTCTCTTCTGAGGCTCAAAAAGTCTCATTCATGGTTGCACTTTTTTCTTTTCTCTACCCATTTTTTTTGCCCCTACAGTTCTCCGATTGTATCCAGAAACAGATTATTGGTCAGGATCTTTCCTGCGTGATCTTTGTGGTGAAGAGGTTTGCCTAGGTCTGTGCTGGTGGTTGTTGTTCTTAAATTGAGACTTCAGTGAGAAATGGGGGGGAAGCTGCAATTCTTTTTTTTTTTTTTTTAATTCCTTTGTGGTTGAGTCTGAAGATTTTACTTTCCTTGAAACTGATGGGTGTCATTTGACATTTTCTGTCTTATGATCTCAGGAAGATTAAGAGGACAGCCTGCATGCCACCAGCTTTGCTTAAGCCTTAAGCGTTTAGCTTGTCTTCTGTAAACACACCCTTTTGGGGGAGAGGAAAAGAACGTGCGCAGGTGTGTGGAAACGCGCGTCCTTGGCGCGTCCCAGCCGAGGACTGGTGTGGCATTGCCAGCTCAGCTGTCTCCAGCCAGACGGAGGTGGGAAACTGGACGCGTTTCACCGTGGAGTTGTCTGGCTGTGAGGGTAGCGCATCGCTTCACGGGCAACGGCAACGTAGCAACTTCGGCGTCGCACCTTCCATCCCAAACCGTGCGGTGGTTGCATGTTACTGCTCACGTGTACGAGCCGCTTCGCCCACTGCTGAAGCACGGCCAGGGTGGAGGCGGGGGGTGACAGCCGCGGGGGTCTGTGCTGTGGGTCGGTGGGAAGGGGAGCCTTGCCACTATGAAGCGGGGAGGGGTTTGCGCAGGAGGTGGTGTCTTTCATGAGGTCACTAGAAAAGGGACTGAAAAAAATGAAAGAGTGGGTTTGGGTCTGTCAAACCTTCTTCAAGTGGGTGCAGTGGTCGGGTGGTGGTATTGTTCATCAACAGGTACGAAGTTCCTGGTGGTGGGAGCATCTACGTGCAGTAGGCGCGCGGCATTGCTCAAGCGGATTAGATCTCTTTCGTGGGGGATTATTTTTTATCATCTCTGAGATGAGCAGATCTGTCACACTACAGGATATTGATGACGTTCAAATTAAATGGGTGTTATGTACTTAATCTCAATCCCATTAAAATTGAAGAGCTTTTTTCAGTGATATTCATGTGTTTTGCAACAGCTCCTCAGATTCAAAGGGTAAGGTGTCTATTGACTTTCCCATCAACATGTCATCTCTGAAGTGGTTCATAAAAGCTTCACATTCACAGATGGCCTAAAAGACACATGGTAAGAGGAAAAGCTATTGTCAAAAGCAATTTAGAGCAGGCCTCCTGTGGTAAATAAAGGACATAACTAAGGGGAGAGAAAAGGAAACGTAAATAAATAGATGAAAAAAAAAAGCTCCCAATTTAAATACTTCAGTCTGTACGAACTTCACAGGATTCTTGAGTTGCATTCTTCCCAGCACTGTTTTCCCTCTGTGTCAATGCAGGAGTTTGCTGTACCAAATTTTTGTATGAAAAACCATTTTTATAATCTAAGCTTTGCCTCAAAAATGGGCTGTTTAGTGGTTTGTGTGGGGATGAAGTTGTCCCTTTTGTGCATGCGTGCACGGGCAGGGCATGTTCTTCTTGCTGCAGTGCCACTTGCAGAACAGCAAACTGGAATTCTCACCACTTCCGAACCCAGGGATTCCTCCAAACTTTTTTTGAAACCTGACAAGCAACTGCCTTGGTACCGAGCACAGGTTTGCAACCCCAACGTGTGATAAATTAGACCTTTCACTCGAAGTTTTTCCTGGCAGGAGTACTAGAACAACCCTCTGAATAGCTACTACTGCTGAATTTTAAAATCTCTCTGGCTCTTTGCTCAGCCAAAACTTAAAGTTACAGTTTACTGGAGTTTGGCAAAGTGTAATGTTCTGTAACCTTATCTTTTTATAACAATCATGTTTATTAGTATTATACAGGGCATTATAGGGCCCCTCTATAGAGCCAAGGTGCTGTGTCTGTTGCAGCAGGATGTATAGTTTAGGTAATCATAACAGAGTTTTCCAACAGCTGTAAAACCAAGGCAGGCGGTGTGGTCCGGGGGCTGGAGACCCGCGGTGGAGGGCGTCGCTGCCCCCCGCTGCCGCCGAGCGCCTGCGGGCAGGTTCCGCCTGCCTCGTCCCCTCTCCTGGTCCCGTCCGTACCCATGACCACACGCTCCTTAATGGACCTCAAAGGGCAGCCCGGGTTGTTTTCTTTAATAAAAAAGAAAACTTTTGTGTTTTACTCTCGTTTAACATCCGCTTAACCCCTCAGATCATCCTGAGTCCGTGCTTTTTCCCACCCAAATCCAATTCAGTTTGATGGGTGAACTTGGCCTGATGCATAGAATACACTTGAACACAAACATGCTTTCACCTGAGCACTGCAAATAGTTTTCCACTTGTTCCACCAGCGGATGCTGAGTTCAAGGCTCTGGGCTTCCACTAAAATGGCTAATAAAACTCCAAGTATCCAAAGGTGCTTGCAATGATTTAAGAGTTAATAGCCCTGTTATCAGCTGTTCCAGGAATAAGGCAGAGATCAGACTTTGCATCCTGGCAGTAGACAGTAGCACAATCCTGTCCTTTGCCCTCACTCAAGTCTGTGGAAAATCTATTCCCCCAACCAGTTGATAGGAGACCTGCAAAGCTAATAAAACAGGAGATGTTTTTCCAGGGTCTTGGCACCTCCCCCTTAAACACCTGCAAACACCTTTAATCTGCTAATTGAGAATATTTTGCAGATGCTCCGTAAGAGGAAGGAGATACTCCGGTGGAGCATGGGTCTAAGTCTGCTCTCGGGCTCTGTCAGTCTGTAGGAAACAACCTGCAAGGGCTCTTGCGTTAGGAAGAGGGGTTGCTTCTGTTTGGGTTTGTAATAGTCAGGCTTAGGAAAGCAAGCCTGGGTCGATTTTGCTGGGTGGCTGCTGGCTTTCTGTTAGTACTGTAGTGGAGTACCCGGGCTTGGCAACTATTTCTCTTGAAATGAAAATGATTGTTTTCAACTCTGGGTTTGGACACGACAAACCTTCCTTTTTCTGCCCTTTACCTCTATTTCTTTCAACTGTGTTTTTTGCATCAAGCCATCAGTTTTGACTAAAGTATTCCCACATCCGAGTGTCAGCTTAAATAATGGGACTTGGAGAATTACTGTCTTCCTTACTGCTGTTGTCAAATTTTCTCCACTCTAAGAGCACAAGGGCATATATCTTCATGGGAGGAATGGGGCAGCCCTTCGGTTTTGTGGCGACGCTTGCCTTGAAGGTCCATCAAGGTATTAGTATCTTCTGAGCCACTGAAGGCAAGAAAAAGCCGATACTTTGGCTCGCCCAGTGAGTTACTTCAGTTTCTTCTTAGAAACTGATACGTCATCACTTCAATGATATTATTTATGAGGGTTTTTTCCTTCTTTTTCAAGCATAGAAAAAAATGTCTTGCCATGTTTTAGGAACAAAATGAGTATTTTACACACATACCAATAGCTCTCTGGAAAGCACTTAAATTTACAAGCTGTTCGTAAATTTACTGACAGTTGGCAACACTGCATCCAACACACAGGAACCCTTTTGGAAAATAGATCTATTGTAAATAATATATATTGCAGCTTAATCTGAGCGTGCTTTAGCTCAAAGTAGTTTTAACAAATGTGTTACCCAATATATTTTTTAAAAACCTATTTGACCTGGAAAGATGATTTCAGTATCTGAAAAGCTATATTTAAAAAAAAATAAAATATTAGCCACCTCCTTTGAATGTTCCTCAACAGAACTCTTTTGAGGATTCCTTTTTCTGATATTAGAGCGGTTTGAATATTTTATGTATCTTCTGCTGTAGTAACAAGTAACTCGCGTATATAATCTAGTGATAGTGTCCCCTGTAGATGGAGAATCTTGATCTTTTAAGGTTACTGATAGTTATTTGCATGCTAATCAGGAGCTGGTTTATAGAGAGAGAAATCATTTGTGCATACATGACTACTTAGCTGTGTGCAGTTACGTGCAGTTTGGGATTCGGGGTAGTTCGGGTTTATACACATGCTGAGGTGGCACTTCATCAAGATAGTCAACATTTATTTCTATTATATCTGATAAAGGGCTGTAATACTTGAATTATAGTGAATTTGATACAGAAAATCCATTGCTATTATCCTATATCCCATATTTCTGTGACTGGAGTGGTACTTAGCAGCTGGAAAAACTACTTTAAAAATTGCCGAGACGTTACGGTTTTGTAACGGTGTCGTGGTTTAGCCCCAGCCAGCAACCAAGCACCACGCAGCCGCTCGCTCACTCCCCCACGGTGGGACGGGGGAGAGAATCGGAAGAGTAAAAGTGAGGAAACTCATGGTTTGAGATAAAGACAGTTTAATAAGTAAAGCAAAAGCCGCGCACGCAAGCAAAGCAAAACAAGGAATTTGTTCACCACTCCCCATGGGCAGGCAGGTGTTCAGCCATCTCCAGGGAAGCAGGGCTCCGTCACGCGTAATGGTTTCTTGGGAAGACAGACGCCATAACTCCGAACGTCCCTCCACCCCTTCCTTCTTCTTCGTCCCAGCTTTATATACCGAGCATGACGTTATATGGTATGGAATATCTCTTTGGCCAGCCTGGGTCAGCTGTCCCAGCTGTGTCCCCTCCTAGCTTCCCGTGCACCCCCAGCCTGCTTGCTGCAGGCCAGCATGAGAAGCTGGACTGTCCTTGACTGCTTAGCAACAACTCAAAACATCAGCACCTTATCAACATTTTCTCATCCCAAATCCAAAACATAGCCTCACGCTAGCTTCTATGAAGAAAATTAACTCTACCCTGGCTGAAACCAGGACAAACGGGAAGAGCTGGCTGTGGGGAAGGGGGACAGGATCTTTCCTGCAAAGTACCTTTTCAATTCCGTCTTAGTTACCAATGAAAAGCCATCAGGAAAGCCTCCCTCACGGATGGTGTTTATCAATTGGATCGATTAAAATAGTCCGCGTCCTCTTTGCTCGGGTAGAAAAGCCTTTTCTTGACCACACTGCAAGTTCTTCTGACTTTACCATAAGTCTCAGAGTGTGTGGAGGCTTCTCCTAAAGCCTCAGCTCGTGGGGCTCTGTGGGGAACGAAACCTTTTCTTTCTGTTCCATGTTGGCTTGCTTTATTCTGGGGGGGACACCACCAACTGGAAACACTGTCCCTATAGGAATTAAAGACAAAAAGTATTTGTGACTTCCAAATGCTAGCTGTTGTGTTTGGGGCTCATGACTTCTTCGTCGCTTCTTTGGCAGTAAAAATCCAAGTAAATGCCATCCTTACTCCAGGCAACCACTAAAACTGGGAGCCTTGCCGGTACCCCTTTTCCCTGAAGCTGATGCTTGTGGTCCCGGGCTGAGAGGCTCCGTCCTGGGATCCCAGGACACTTTTCAAAAAGTGCAGTGAAGGTGTTTCTATCATTGCTGCCTCGGTGCTTACTGGTGCTTGTAACAATTCCTCTCAAGCTCCAAATGCAGCAGGATGATTTTTTTGATAATCGGGCACATCCAGCTGCATGTTGCTCTGGAAACACTGTGGTGGTCATTTTGAAGGGGGGAAAAATGGCGCTTTGAGCATTTCACTATGCTGCCCATGTTTTGCTTAATAAAGCAAAATGGGCTTTATTATTGCTAAATCATAGAGAAAATTAGAAATAAATAAATAATTAGAAATAAAGAAAAATCTTTAACAGCTACAAATGCATTGAATTTCATCAGCATCCGAACGCCTCACGCCGCCTCAGCACCCGTGGCGGTTCCGGTCTGACGCCGTCGCCGCAGCGCAGTCCGTACGCCAGGACCAAGCACGGGGCTGCCAGCCCAGCCCGAGGGTCCTGCCCTGAAGTGCTGCCTCCTTACAGAGAAACGGGATATGCTCCACAGCCTGGCGAGCTCAGGAACTTTATGCAACTTATCCAACGTTGTCCAGGGCTTGAAGTCATGGCGACTTTCCGTGGATGTTATCAGGACTCGGATCCATCTAACAGTGAATTAAAAACAGAACCTGGACGTCCTGGCTCCGGACGCTTGCCCCGCAAAGAGAAGCTGCTGCTCTAGCAGGACCGGAGGTGACCTGAGCGCCGGCCGCGTTACGCGACGGGCAAAGCACTCGGCAGCTGGCTGCAGCAGCGGCGTTAATCCCCTTTCGCTCGCGTGCTCGAAGGCTGCGAGCGCTGCGGCCAGCGCAGCCTGTCCCC
>NW_010522882.1:0-201 GCF_000687285.1 Phaethon lepturus
CACTGCCGCCGCTCAGCTCCTGGAGTGCTGGGCTGGGCGGGGGGGAATCGAGGTGTTTTCGTGAGGTACCTCTGCTTTCATACCCTCTGCATGCCTGGTTCTCACTAGTTGGGCTCTGCTGATGTGGTTCTAGGACTCCGAGGCCCGTATGAGGTCACGGGCAGTACCCTAACTGACCAAAGCTGTTCTCTCAGGCAGACC
>NW_010522882.1:225-572 GCF_000687285.1 Phaethon lepturus
TGTTGCTGAAGGATGTCATTCATTGCCTGGAAGCACTGACAGCTGCTTTCTCGGTGGGAAGGTATCCAGAGTGCCAGGGATATGTGCTAATTTTAGCCTGCTGGGTGTTTGCTGCAGAAATGTGCCGTAGGTTTGTTTCATCATTTGTTTTCTACTGTTTTTTCCTATTTGCACCCGCCCCATGTTATCATATCCTTGAGGAGCTCTGCAGCACCAGCTGATCCTCACGCCCCCCTTGCAGATGAACGAGTTTACATCAGCTTGCAAAGCAACTGGTGTGTGTTTGGAAGAGGGCTGGCAGAAGTGATGACTTAATCAGCACACAGAGAGGCTGGACGGTTCACTCT
>NW_010522883.1:0-580 GCF_000687285.1 Phaethon lepturus
GGTGGGCAGTTGCCCGCGGCCCCAGCTGGGTTCAGGGGGTGGAAAGGTTCTGGGCAGATTTGTGGTGCCTGGGCACGGGGAGGTGCAAGGGGCGGGAGGGGACAGTGATGGGGCAGTGCCATGTAATGGGGCACAGCCAAACCCAGGCTGATCCCATCTTCTTGCTCCGTGCTGAGGGCGAGAGGGGCCAGTGGAGACACGAGCAGGGGGAGCGGTGCGTGCCTGGCCCTCAGCGCCGCTCCTCCTGACCCCTTGTGCCTCAGTTTCCCACTGAGGCCCCGGCTGGGGTGCGGCTATGGATGCCGAGGCTTTCCCTGCCTGCGGAGACGAGCATCTCGCTGGGACATGACGGTCCCTGGCCCAGTTGCTCAGTGGTAGGGCAGGTTGCTGGCACAAGTTGTGAGACTTTTTCCTGGTTGGGATACGGCCCTGGGAGCCCGGACTCCTGGGTTCCCTTCTTGGCATTGCTGCTGGGTCCTTGCACGGTTTCGACTGAGCACTTTCCTTTTGTCCTCTTTTGCTCAGTCTGTGGCCATGGGCTTATGCCCCGTGGGGCAAGGGAAGGACCACGTCCCCCCCC
>NW_010522884.1:0-32395 GCF_000687285.1 Phaethon lepturus
GCCCGGGGAAGGGCCCGCGCTGGAGCAGGGAATGGCCGAGAGGGGCTGTGAGGGACCAACTGTAACAGAGTTTTCTCTTTTTTCTCCGTCCCTCTTCTCTACTCTTGTGTTTTTATATTCACCCAAAACTAACTTTGACTTTTAAGGTTGATGAATGCCATCAGCTGTGGACCCAGCTAATAAACCTTTGTGCGTGTGAATTTTTCTCAATCTCTTTTGTGTAAACCTTTACCATGAAACACAGTTGGGATAGGTGATCTAACCTTCATGAAAAAGTTTGATAATTATTATCTGGGAGACAAACCTGATGGAGGGGAAGAGAAGAATGCAGGGAAGAGAAGAGCTCTAAGCTGCCGCTGCTGTCTCTTGACTCTCAGGAACTGCAACAGCACTGGTTCTGTTTAAAGTAACCAAGCCACATCTGTCGAGCCCAGGCTGATGATGAATTTGGGGCTCTGGACCAACTCCATCAGTCCAAACAGTAGGCCTTTTTCAAATCCATTTTGTTGCTAGTGAAGCATGCCAGGGAATGGTCATGTAAGCAGTTATCAGGCAGAAGAGGTGCATGGAGGCTGGTATCTCTCCACTTGGGGCTGAGTTGCATCTCTTCCACCTGCCCGACCCAAGAAGATGTGCACCTACAGCTTTGAAGGCCACCCTTGACACCAAAGATCATGATGCCCACCCAGAGGAGCAGCACAGAGCAATATATGGCAGCACTCCCCAAGGTAACATGCAGCAAAGAGATGAACCCTTGGACTCTTGTAAGGGACAAAAATGGGGTTAGAGCCTGATCTCAGCCCCACTCACCTGAGCTGACTATCCATCTAGAGAGGAGGACCTCTCCTTGCTGTTTTTAGAAGCACTGGAGAGTGGCACCAGTCTGGGAAGATGAGGAAAAAAACCAACCCCAAACAAAAAGACGAGGATATGACTGGCTAATGCCTTAATTGCTCTGTTAATTGCTTTGCCTCTGGTGCTCCCATCCTTGAGGAGAAAGGCTCTGAGGGTTATCCCAGCCGGTGATATCTCTCCTCAGTGATGAGCAATTATCTCCCAGGCAGTGACTGCCAAATGTGGATGTCACAAGCTAGCTCCTTTCAAAATGATGGATGGGCATGAGGCTGAACTTCATCTCTGGAATTAGTGCTCAAATTAGGAGCTGACATACATTGATCTGTGTGGACTGGGCCTGACTTCGCAACAGTGTGAATGTCGAGGCCTACCACACCAAAGGTTCAGGTCCTGAGCCCAACTCTGCTGCTGGAGCCCATCTGAAAACCCTTGTTGGACATTTCCAGGTCTGATTTTCCTCTTGTTGAGGCCTCTACAAGATTGCTGTGGCCACGGAAGTATTCTGGGTGCTCTGTGTGATGGTGGCAGCATTTCTCCACTCTCATTGAGCAACCCCAGGCTAATCTGACCTAGTGAGTCCCATGCTCCAGGAGGGTGGAGGAGCATTTGGAGTTCCAGTTACACTCGGCTGGTGGAAGTAAGGTAGTGGTCTGCTGCTTTGAAGCCACAAAAGAGGAAGAGTAAGCTGAGAACTTGCACTGATTTTGCTCTTTGAGTAGCTCTAAAGCAGTACTTTGGAGCTGCAGTTGTGGCTGGGTCCCCATTCTGGGGGGTACCTGTACCATGGGGGAAGGAAGAGGATTACGCTGAAGGAGATTCCAAATCCTAATGAGACAGAAGAAGAAAGCAAACCAAAACACCCCCTGCACCTCGCAAAAATGCAAGGAGTGAGGTGACTTGCCTGTGGACACATGGTAAGGCAGTAGCAGGGTGAGGAAGCACACCTTGTGCTGTTCCCATTAAAACACGGTACCTCTCCATTAAGAGTGCTTGACCAGGAGTATAATGTGTAACGTGCATGTGGGTGAGTTTTCCCAAGCAGCTATATAAATGTGCATTATTGCTGTGCTCCTGCCTGCCATATTTCCTCTTCTTTATTCACCAAGAGGTGGAAGCTGTCTCTGGCTCATCAGTTAAACCCAAGAGTGATGATTTCCAGAGGTATTGCTACTTAGTGGAAGAAATTCATCCTTAGGCTAAAGGACAAAGCGCAAGGCCTAAGTGTTATTTAAATGGCTCATAAAGCATGTGCTGGCTCTTTAGCCAGATTGAAAATCACCGTTTACCCGCACAGGAAATATCCGGCTTTCCTCTGCCTTCCCCAGTTTTTTCATGATGATGAATCTCTTTCCTCTTGCTCCCCATTATTTCTGTAAATGAGAATATGCTGTAACGTTGCTGAGGTTGGGCTAATTAAATCAGCTCTTTCTTATCTCATTGATCTGCATTTTAAAGCTGAGCTGATTAAGGATGGGAGACTATATTTGATTAGAAATATGTTTTTGCCGGTTAGTTACATCAAAGGGTAGATTAGAGGAGAGCAGAGGAGCTGAATTCACATGGCTACTGTTTCTCCTTGTTGTTAAAAGAAAAAAAGCAACGTAAAATAAAAAAACCCCAAACCCCAGGATGCATTTCTTACCCATATTTTTTCACAGCAGATGATAATACCTTTATTTTATCTTCTGGAAAAATTTAATAAAAGATACATGAAACCAGGATGCAGAGAAAACATTTCCATAGGCTGTGCAATGCTACGGACAGTACTTATTACATAACAACAGGCAGAAAGCATGTTAAAACAACAATTGCTTCCTTGTTTTATGGGTGGTATCAGCAGAATCATTCAAAACCCAGGGCCAAACCCAACCAGAGCAAAGGCTCAGAGCAGGGCCCCAGGCTGGTCCTCTGCACGGGCAAATCGCTCAGCTGTTGTGCAGCTTCTGTGGCATTTCCAACTGGCATGTCTATATTTAGTATTAAAGATAATATTATGCCTGGTGTGACTACCTGACAAAGTCCTTCGTTAAGGTCCTTCATTGAGCAAACTTTTTTGATAGCTCCAAGGATGCCTCATCCTCAGCTCTGAGAGGGCTTTTTCAGGGGAAGGGGAGGTAGGGAAAAGGAGAGAGGGTAGAAGCTCCCAGCTTCATTTCTCTTCATCTTTGAGTTTTCCAGGAAGACTCAGTGCTGTATTTTGCACCAAAAATCTGAAGATGGCAAGCAAACCAGCTCTCATGTGACCTGTGTTGTGCCACCATGCAATCATCAGAATAGCTCCTAATTTCTCCTCAGCAGGGCTGGGACTGAATCAGTGGCTTTATTCTTGTGTACCACTGTTGAACCATACTAGGAGATGCAAGAGAGCCTTGTAGTCCTCACTCCTCCAGACTGCTCTAGAGTGAGGCTGTGCTGCACTTCTCAGGGTGACTGTAGGGAGGTTCCTCCTCTCTGTCACCTTTGTACCCGGACATCATCATACATGCTATGGGGTTACCGTTTCACTGTTTCATCTCAGGCTTCACCCATGGTCCTGACCTGAACTAAGATGGTAATTAGTAGAAGCAGTTTGTTGCATTCATTCCCTGCAGCCAGTGATCTGATGATGGTCTGGTGACTCATTTTGTCAGTGGCTTAAACAGCTTCTTTGCTTGTTGTAAGCGTGTGTAAGGATACCTACATTCATCACATGGCTCTGAGGTCAAGCAATCAGAACAGGAGTTACAGACAGCAGCGAAATCCCATAGATCTGGCACGTTCATTTGGAAAGGCAGCATAGTTGTGACAAAACTTGGGCTAGGAGAAGAGAGATGTGAGTTTTACTCTTGGAGTAATACTATGCAATATTATGCTTTATTAATGAAATGTAATAAGTAAGTAGGGAGGAGCAGAAGACTAAAGAAATTTTTAATTTCGTCTTCCTGAAGAAAGAGATGATGGTTAGGAATAAGACACAGACAACAACATTAGCTGTTGTCCCTAGATCAGCCCAGTGCACTTTTCTGAATACCAAAAGCAACTGCAGGAATGAGTTTCTCTCTCTAGCCACACTCCCCTTTCCCCCATTTTACTCGAAATGTTCATGTGAGGGGATTGCAAATAGGCAAGTGTGTAGGAACTCTAGGAAGTTTCATGGTTTCTACTCAAGGGCAGTAATAGATGAATATGACAGGCTAATTGCAGGAGGATATTTATTAAAAACAACACCCGAGACATCAAGACCTGTGCGTCCAGAAACAGCTTTAGACCTAGTCCTTAAAATGTGATCAAAAGACATTGAAAACTAACCTGTGCATTAAGCTCTAATGACCAAACAAAATACAGAGTGAGAATGGTCAGCTCATCTGGCATGGGATTTCTGAAATGTCTGATCTGGAGAGAAACAAAAAAAATGTTATCAGCGCATGACTTAACATTTTTCATTTGTGTCACAAGTGAGGTGGTGCAAGGGCTTATTTACTTAATATGAAGAAATACAGATATTTATCCTTAAATGAGAATTAAAGAAACTGTCTGCAAGAGATTAAGCACAGTATGCCATGATGAGATTTGATATGCATGAGGTGCATATAGGAATTATTTTTCTATTTTTGCAGTGGCTGTATTTGCCTGTATTACTGCTCAGAGCGATAACAGCCGTTCTAGTGGCATTACCAAAAGAATCCTTCAAGGAATGGCAAAGATGAGGAAAGTGACTCCAAAGTTAGTGAGTCTCCTTCCAGAAGACTGTGATTGCTGTCAGTGGTCGCTTCAGTTAGAAGGGGCAGAATGTGCTTAGTCCTTCAAAGAGTTGTATTTCACATAGCCTGTTTTGTTTTCATGTGTTAGGCAATGGGAGTTGCAAAGAAAGTGGTCAGGATGCAAGTTTCAGAATTTACCCTCAGACATGCGTTTACTTTCTTCAGGTAAAGTGATTAAGATTTTGCATTTTTGGATAGCCATCCACCACTGGAGGTGCATAAATTAAAATGTTTATTAAAATGCCAATTCATCTTTGAAGCCAATACTTAATCACCTAGCTGAGCTTTCCTTGTTAGATGGCAATTCCACATGGAGTTTAATTTGTAGGTAAACAATTATTCACTTTTATTAACTATATGACAGCAGAATTGATTCCGTTTCGAATCTTGTTTCTCTTTAATAGATGAATGCAGCAGCCTACTACGACATCATCCATTAAACCCAAATTAAAAGCTTATTTATGATATTCAGTTCTTATATTTTTCCAAACAGGAGGTTAACTTCTAGCCCAAAGAAATCCAGCAGTGCCCTATGAGCTAGCTCTGAGCTAATGTTTCATTTAAAAGACCTTTTTCAAGAACATTCATCTTTGATTCATTAGTTTCCTTTATGAGGCAATATAGGAGATGATACCTCTTTAAGAGACACTGCAACGGTGAATAAAATAGCATCTGAGTAATACTGGGGGTGGCGTTGACAGTGTGTATTGAGGAGGAATTTGAGTGAAACTGTATTGCCAAGTTTGCTTTTTTTTTTATTACAGTTATTAATGGAAACAGTTGTTCTCCTGAATTTGAGGTTGTTATTTTGCCTAGGTTTATGAAGTCTGTTCAACAGGAACTGTGTACACGTGTTTGCATGTAAGTGAGGAGGCTGATAGCTGATTCCTTTCCTTAAATGTGATTGAACAAAGTGTGGCATTTCTAAGGAACTCTTTTCCTGAAGAATATTTTGGCCAGAAGGTGTTAGGAAAAAAAGATCTTCTTAGGGTTGTTGTCCACGATTTCTGAGCCTGTGGATATTCTTTGCTGAGGGTTCAGGAGTTGAATCCAAGCCAGAGTTCATGAAGTCAGAGTTTCTTGACTAATGAGTGCTGGATACTCACTCAAATTTCAAGGAAAGCAAAGAACAGAAGAAAAAGGAATTCCCCCCTCCCTTTTTTTTATCCCTGGGGCATAAAAAGAAATAACTACTCCAGTCTGAGGAACTGAGCTTTGAGCAGGACTAAATAAAACCCAGAGGTCCCTTCCAACTTGTATTTTTCTATGATCTTTAATCTATTTTGAGAAAGTACTTTTGTCATGAGAAGAAGTGTAAGTAAACCCAGAATACCCTGTCAGAATCTGGTGAGGGCTGTTCTGGATAGAAGAGGCCCAGGCAAAAATGAAGAACTGAATGTGAGTGTTGCACGTTACAGGTTTACAGCTGTTCCCCCCTGCCTCCATCCCACCTGTTTTCCCACAAAAAGATCCAGAACCAACAAATCAGGATTTCCAGATGAGAAGATACTTTGAAAAAAATATCCTACAAAGATCTGTTACAGTGGTGCTCTATGCAGTATTTTTTCTGTATCTCATCTATAAGAAAGTTCAAAAGTATATTCCTTTTTTTTTTTCTTTGTTTTTTTTTTTAGCAAAGTATGAACTGTTTTTAAAATCTCGTGTTGTAGCAGAGGGGCCAAACCTATGTGTCTTTCTTTGTGTAATATGGGGTTCCTGTCCCAAGTCTACTCTCCACCTAGCTGACACCCAGACACAGCCTGGGAAACTCTCTATTTATTGAGCCCTATTCAGCTCAAAACTGTGTACAGAATAGACAGCAGCAGCAGCAGTCTGTGTATTTGAAGGCAGGTCACAGAGCAGAATTTTCTCTCTCAGACCCCTTCCTCAGGTCTTGGTTGCACCATGTCATGCAATGAAGGGGGATAATTGTGTCTTTGACAAGCTCAATGCATAGAGAAGTACCCCACAGAGAAGCTGAGACTTCCTACCATCCATGGCTGCTGGATAGACACATCCGTATGCCTATCCATCTGTGTCTTCAGCAAGTTTCGCCTAGATGGATGAACTCATTTTCATGAATGAGATGTCAGTCAAAAGCTTCGGAAATGAAGGCAATGCTGCACTGGTTCAAAAAGTCTGATCGATGTAAAAGAGAACGACCTTGGAGGTGCTTGTAATTAACAGGGCGTTATCATACAGACTGGAGCTGTGTGCTTACCCCTTTTGCTGGGGCACTGCACGAACAGCGGTGCGTGCCGCGCTGTGGCTGGAGGGAGCTGGAGCTCTCAGCAGCTGCCTGCACGATCCCAGTTACCTCCCCGACCCCCAGCAGCGAAGGGCTCTCGCCTCATGGGAACACGCAGCACTGCGGTGCAGGCTGGTGCCCTTCCCAGCTGAAGGACCTCCAGCCACTGCAGGTCGGATTCCACTTTGTCCCCGTATTTGCGCATGTGCTGACTTCTCCCTTTGCCTTTAATAAGCCTCTTGTTAGGAGAAGTTTTCATATTTGAGTGAGCTGATGGAGCCAGTATGAAATACAGAAAGCAAACAGTGATTGTATCTCAGGAGCCTCTTTCGAGGCTACAGGATGAACGAACTGTGGTAGCAAGAAAAGAAGAAACTATCGTTCACATTCCCCTAATCTTGAATCCCTCATGACTATCTCAGGGCCAATATCTATAAGGAACAGCTACTAATGGCAGATGGTTACAAGAAACTGGAACTTGCAGTTTGGTCCTTTAACATACTTAATTCTTAAATTGATTTCAGAATAGAATGAATATTTAAGATGTCTCATTGAAACAGGAGGCGATGCTTTTCAGTTTAGCAAATCTTCCTCAAAGAGTTGTGTGAGGATTAAAAGTTAATACTCTTTTTAAATGTATGGTCTCATTACTACCAATCCTACTGTAACTGAAATATCACACATTTTACATTCACTGGAATAACATACAGCACAATAATTTGTGGCTGCTTTAACAATCTAAGAAACTCAAATTGCAAAAATCAGCAGCTAACGCTGCACACCAGATAAAATAAGCAATAAATCCAGAGTGAAAACATTTAAATGGCAGGCAAAGCACACTGTAAAAAACTCTGTGGGAATAAAAGAAAAGTCTTTGAACTCCTGTGAGTGATAATGGGTTTTAAAGTCTTAATGCTGATACCCTGGCTAGTAGGGCAACAGCCCTGAAAGCACAGGTCAGCTTTCCACCTGCCTAACATCATGTGTCCAGCCAATTTTTGTTCTTTATTTCCCCGATGCTGTAAAGCTGCTGAGGGACAGAAGCTGACTGAAGACTGTAGTGCCCAGTTTTCCAAAAACCAAATGTTATTTAATGTTCAGCTGGAAATCTGTGTGTGGATTTAAGCCTAGGCTGGTACTTTAATAATTGCTTTGGTTATTATGTTTGCCCAGAAAGAGGTCAATCCAAGGGTTGTGTTAAACTCCGAAGTCAATTGGAGTAGCATTAGAGCAGATTTTGTTTATCATTGTAGTTATAAAAAGTATTTTTTTGGTTTTTTTTCCAGCCTGTCGAGCTATCTAAAGTGTGACAAGGGATGTTACTTAACAACAGCCGGAGGCCTTTGAGGGAACAAAGGCTGACTGATTTGGCTTAACTTGTCATTTTCTGATAAATTCTTTTGAACAAAAAGTAATTCAGGCATGTGGTTAATGATAATTTTGAAGGACACAATGGGAAATATGGGGAGAGTTAGAATTTTATTAGGGTTATAGATTCAAAACTAGGAGATTGGAAATCAGCTGGAAGGGTGGGTAAAGGGTGCTTTAAAAATAATCGAAATGTTACAAAATAAGCCAGTTGCTTTGCTTTTTATAAGGCATCTTTATATGTACAGTACTGAAAAATCCTGCTTCAACTTGTTTAGGAGGTAGTAAAATCAGGTGTGAAATGGGTTTTGTGTTTTATGAAAATCTGAGGTTCCAACAATTGACCTTCGCTAAGACAAAATTAATAATGTGCAAAATTTCACACATAAATTACAGCAGAAAGCCCAGACAAAAATAGAATTTCCCTCTGAAATAGGAAGCTTAGGTTACAAACATCAGCTTTATCTTCAGAAGAACTGGGACTCCTGAGATCAGAGTAATTTCTCCTGCTATATTCTTCAAGGAAACCTGATTGTTGCCATCGCAGCCTTTTGCTTTTGAGTAATTATAATTTTCCGATGAAATAGAGTTTTGCTTGTTGCCCGTGTTGAGTCTGAGCAGGATGGCAAGGGGTGTGAGTAATGGCGACCCACCATCACCACAGTGGCCCTCATGAGGATACTGCCAGAATGTCATACCAATTAACAAACCTCCTCTGATCACACAGAAATGGCAGATATGATCAGTTCAAAGAAGGCTGGACTATCACACAGGGAAACTGAAATGATCATAAGTGCTGGAGAAGCAGCAGTCGGATGAAATTCAGCAGTTCAAAATGCAAAGTCACATGCTGTGGGCCGATAAGGAGTTCTGTGATGGCTGGGGACATGACTTGGCAGCAGAAAGAGGTAGACATAGTGACTGATCACAGGAAAACTACGAGTCAAAACATAAGCCTGTATTGTAACAGGGAAGATATTTTCATTCGGGAAGAGTGAACAATTTAATAGTCCTGAACTAGACTCTGTGAAAACTCATCTGGAATACTGCCTGCCATGCTAGTTATGCTTCTGCAAGAATCATGCACTCAAACTGGGTAAGACTCAGTGAAAAACTATTAGTTATGATAAGAAAAACCATAAAGAATCAGACTAAAGGCATATGCAGTGCAATAGTCTCTCTCTGATGGTGACCAAGAGTAAAAGCTTTACAAAGAGTGTAAGATAGTATAAGCATGCGTAATAGTTCCCCAGAACACTGTCGGTCTTCAGCAAATTTCAGTTTAAAGTCTTCCTGAGCAAGAGGTGCTGTCTTTGTGTTTAATATCTTTAGATGACTTTTTCCTCTACTGCATTTCCTCCCATACCTTCTTCTGCTCGCCTTGCTTGCTGTTTGCTTTCTGAACCAATGTGAACTTTCAGCATCTCTGTGGCAGCAGAGACTTCTGCAGTCACAAGATGTGGGAAACCCATCACCTTTTGCTTCTTTAGAAATTGATCCTTGTTATTTCCTCTAATGTCACTAATTCTTGTTTTTACGAAGACAATGAACAATCATTCCCTGTTCATTTCATTCTCCCTAACAGTGATCGGGGAAGTAGAAGTGCGTGTCTTACACCAAGACAGCTTGGCTTGTTAATTTTCAGACAATTAAGGATGAGAGGACATAACTGCGATCTGTAAATGGGCACTGGGCTACACACCAGTGAAAAGGAAGAGAGGTTTCAGCTAAGGAAAAATTTTGTCCAGAGAACAAAAGAATATTGAGAATTAATAAATTTAAGTTGAAAAGTTGAAGAAAGCTTTTAGGTATGAGGATAGTGAGACTCTGGAACAGTCTTCTGATCATGGGTTGTCTTCAACAGAGCTATAATTGTACAAATAGATCTATTGCTTTTGAAGAAAACAGCCTCACTTTTTCCTAGGAGTCTAGGAGATCAATTGCATCAGGTGTGTTAAATTTGCACAAATGGAAATGGCTTGGCTAAGCATCACTTCAGGTTGCCTTTAAGTCTCATCTGAATAGTTGTGACCCATTTATAAGAGGATCAAGCATGGCCTTCTACTCATGTCTGCAGAAGTACTTGAATGTATGACCCAGATACTCTAATCACTCAGACATTCCCCTCGTTTGGGTACCTGGAAAGAATCCTGAATGATTTAAAGATAGAGCATACAATTAATTAATGAAAAAAGTCATACAGCATGATGGCAGAAGACCCCACTTGATGAGTTGGGAAGGCCCTTCCCATTCCCTGCCGTATTTTGGGGAATGAAAAAGTAGGTTTAAGTACCCACTCAGTTCCTGTCACTGCAGGACTGTAATTTAACACTATATCTCCCCCCACAACTTTTTATCCCCTTTAGCTCTAAAACTTCCTCCAATGGAATTTTGTTCCAACACTTCCCCCAGAGGACTCTGCTCTGCTGTCTAATAAATTTCACAGTTAGGAAGCTTTATTTGATGCTTTGTCACACACAGCCACATAAGAATGGATAAGGAGCTGCCTTCAGACGTCAGAGATGAAGGGTACTTATGTATATGGGAACAGTCCCGAAAGGAGTGAGATGAAGGACTACTGCAAATATCAGCAGTATGGTTACCTTTGCTCACCTTATATAGAAGGGATCTAGCAAGAAATGTGAAGGTGTGAATTTCAGCACTTATGAAAATGCCAGATTTACAGCCCTAAATAGCAAAATCTTCTTCCTCTCCACAAAACAAATATAGCAGGATGTCCACTGTAAGAGTTTTCTCACAAGTCAGCGTCAGCCCAAGGGTGAAAAATGGTGAATAGGCACCCAAAGCGGAGAAGAAGTGGTCATTCATCCTCTGACCTACAGAAATTGAAGCAAGGTCACCAGTTTATTGCACTGTTGACGTTTGACACGGGTCAAATGAAAACACTTGGTTGCTATTGATATTGGTTCATTTTAAGATGTCAATGGAAGATTTCCTTTCCAATTACCAGTCACCGAAATCACCCTGTCACCTGTCAGTGGCTTTAAAAACAATGTCATAGAAGGTGATTTGGGCTGAGATGTGGCCTATAAAATACTTATTGTAATGAGATATATGGGTTTCAGTCACTTACTGCACCTTGCAGTAGCTGCTAGATGGGTTAAAGACCAAATTACTCAATCTTAATGGCATACACAGTTCTTGAACAGTATTTTTATTGCTAATTACTTGGTGGCATTATATTCGCATAAAATAAGACCAATATGGGCATGGCTTTTTGGGCAGCCAGTTTGGACTTCTCCTGTGCAGCTCTTTACCTTGTCAGCAGAGGTGAATCACTAGTTCAAGCAAGATCCAAACGGAAGCTGGTGTGTTTAATTACCCTTGAAAAATGGAAAGGTCAAAATAGGACAGGACTGACAAAGTCAATTCAGTTTCTGGATGGAGTCCAAGCTTCAGTCCTAACTGTCATCCCCTTTTTTCTTCTTTTGGAGGAGTCTACCCTTAAGTGTAGTTATAAGAAGACATTCACACTGCATGATTCTGTAGTTCTTTCTTTTCCTCCTTATCTCCTTTTTTCTCTCCTTCTTTCCCTCTGTCCCTGTTCCCTTTTTCTTCCTCCCTCTCCTCCTTCTCTCTCTCTCCCCCTCCCTCCCCTCTCTTCCTCTTTTTTTTCTTCCATGTGAGAACTTAGAATTTTCAATCCTACCCTATTCTCTTCCATTCCATTCCATTCCATTCCATTCCATTCCATTCCATTCCATTCCATTCCATTCCATTCCATTCCTACCTATTTTCTATTTCTACTGTTTTCCCAATAGGCCCAGTGTCAGGGTCCAGAGTGATTGGCTGCTCTTTGGGGCCAGGGTCCTTGGGGTCCTTCTGGGGCATCAGGGCAGGACCTCACAGCCAGGGCCCATCCTGCCACCACCCCCCAGCCAGGAACAGGGCTGGCTTGGGGAGCAACCAGGGGAAGCTCCAGTCCTGAGCTTCAAGCACCAACCTGGGGATGGGAAAGGGCCAAGTCCAGGCTGGAATGTCAGCCTGTGGGTGGGAGGTCAGGATCAGGCACAGTGAGGGGATCCAGGGTGAGACACATCCCGAGATGGCCAGGCAGGGCCATGAGCTGGTGATGAGCTGCCCCCAGACCCAGCAGCCAGACCCCCCAATGTGGAGGGGCTCTTATGGTCCTGCCACATATTCATCACACAGGTATTACATATGGACATACACATAAGTACAATCTGTATAACATAACACTTCGCATATGCACATCTGGTACATAAACATACACGCACACAGAAGCACATTGATAGAATAAATTGAAAGCTCTCCGTGCAACACTCAAGTTTTCCTGATCGTAAATCACAGAAGTCTGATACCTTTTTATCTCAAGTCAAAGATTCTCAGTCTCCTTTACAGCAATCAATAGACTGGGATTGTCTCACAAAGTCCATGGATTTTTATTCCAAAGATCTGACAGGACAATAACTGTATGATTCTGACCCATGTAAGAGGCTTTGGGTAAAGCATGTGTAAGACTGCTTGTATTATATCTATAATTCATTTGCAGCTCTATCTCTTGGGGGAGCAGGGGGAATCATGGCAGCTGTTTAACAACCCACAGTTACAACAGAAAGTAAAAGGAGCTACAATTCAGATGAAACATCATGTATAGATTGTGCTCACTGGGCCAGAGAATCTGGACTAACATTCCCATTTTTCTGAAAAGTGTTGGGGGATTTTTAATGACTATAAGATCCTTGACTTTACAGCTCAGTCAGAAATACAATAGCCATAATAACATATTGTAGTGATAGTATTCTTACAACTACAAAGTTTTAAGGACGTACAAAAGGAAAAGTTAGTGTAGAGAGGTAATACCATTCATTAGACCAACAGAGACACCTGGAAAAAAGCAGACAAGCTTTCAGGCACAAAGACTTCTCTGCAAATCTCAAACAGAGAAAATAGATGTGAAGCTAAGTAGGGCAAGGTGTAATTGCTCTGAGTTTAACATTAGCACGTTAATTGTTTGAGAGAAAAGGTGGCTGATGAAAGAGAGCTCCTATGGGACAGAGAAGGATGGGTTATTACTGCCCCTGTAACTGAGTGGGCAGCAGGATGTGGCACATGGGTGTGCTGGTTTTGGCTGGGATAGTTAATTTTCTTCATAGTAGCTATTATGGGGCTATGTTTTGGATTTGTGCTGGAAACAACATTGATAATACAGGGATGTTTTCATTTTTGCTGAGCAGTGCTTACACAACGTCAAAGCCTTTTCTGCTTCTCACACCAGCCCGCCAGCAAGGAGGCTGGGGGTGCACAAGAAGCTGGGAGGGGACACAGCGGGGACAGCTGACCCAGGCTGGCCAAAGGGGTATTCCATACCATATGACATCACGCTTAGCATAGAAATCTGGGGGAACAAAAAGGAAGGGGGGACGTTCAGAGTGATGGCATTTGTCTTCCCAAGTAACCATTACGCGTGATGCAGCCCTGCTCTCCTGGAGATGGCTGAACCCCTACCTGCCCATGGGGAGTGGGGAATGAATTCCTTGTTTTGCTTTGCTTTCGTGTGCGGCTTTTGCTTTACCTATTAGACTGTCTTTATCTCAAATGATGAGTTTTCTCACTTTTACTCTTCTGATTCTCTCCCTCACCCCACCACGGCGGGAGTGAGTGAGAGGCTGTGTGGTGCTTAGTTGCTGACTGGAATTAAACCATGACAAAGTGAATAATGTCAGTGCTGAACCATGCCCAGCAAGTAAATACAAGGGTGTAGCTTGAGATTTCTGCAATACATTGCCCCAGTTGCCCTTTCCTAACACTGCATGCCCTCGTTCCCACAGATACAGCCCTTTGGGGGTACATGCTGTTTTTTCTATTTAAATTTTTTTGTTTGTTTTTAAATACTGATCTTTTCAGCCTTCCACTTCATGAGCAAAAGCAGAAAATGTCAGCTTTAAGTTGCAAGATATTGTGAAACTTTTATGTGGAGTGAGGATTGCTGCATCTGTGGATACAGTCAACAAATAATTCAATTTTTCTGTTGTCAGCAACATTGGAACCCACTCGAGGGAGCTGGGAAATCAATTGTACTGAGGCTCAACTCCTTCAAACAAAATGAATAAAAAAAGAAAGATTGTAAAGATAAACTTAGAAGGACCATTCCAAGATTATTTGCCCTCTCCCCTTAATCAAGACTGGCAAACATTCCGTAAAAATGACACATGTTTTTGAGTGATAAATATTTAGAATGGACAGAAAAAGCTGCAGGGTAATTTTTCTTAACATTCTGTCATGCTAAAAAATGGAAATTCTTTGGAAAGTGGTGACAAAGGCCAGAAAAGATTTAATAAAATGGAAAGGTCTGAGAAGCCACTTTGCAGTGATTTTTTTGTTTTTTTTTCATACAACTGAGTTAGTCAATCTTAGGGTACCTTTGCAGAGCTATAATCAGAGAAAACTGCTGTTATCCAATAGGCCCACTTTTCCCCTTAAATTTAAAAACAAACAAACAAACAAACAAACACAAAATGTTTTGAAGATGACATGGAACCAAAACCATCAAAGTTTTATTTATCAGACTTCATATGAGGTGTATATGGTCCTTTGAGCGGTGGATTCTTTTCTCCAGTCTTCAGCAGGCACCCACCCAATCCTGGGTGTCTTTCTGAAAGACATGCCTCTGGTGCCTATTGCCTGCTGGGTCGGCCAGGTGTCCTCTTCTAGGAGTGAAGGGAGGAACAAATTTATGTCTCCTCCTCTGGTTCATGGCTGGGTGGGTGTATATACACACCATAAAGTGCCTGTGGCATGCAGAGAATCCAGCACGTCCTCAATGTGTGAGTAGCAGGTGTGCCGTGTTTTGGATACACATGGGTAGACAGCAGTTGGGCACATCTTTGCCTGCTCCATGCCTGAGACTCAGGGAATTACAGAATGGGGATGTGTTGTGTGTGTGTGTGAAGAAGATTCTGCTCCTCCCAGAGCTATCCATACACACAGCAAGAACACAGCCAGTAGGTCAAGGGAAAGGATTATTCTCTTCTACTTGGCACTTGTGAGACAGTATTTGGAGTCCAGTATGCTGTGATTCTGTGATTCTGTGATTGGCACAGGCACAAAAAAGACATTGATATACTGGGGGAGTCTAGCAGAAGGGTACCACGTGGGTCAGGGTTTGGGGCACAAGACATGGCAGGATAGTCTGAGAGAAGTGAGTTTGTTCAGCCTGAGAAGGAAAGGCTATGTAATGGGAGGGTGTGTAGAAAAGACACAGCGAGACTCGTCTTAAAGATCACAGAATCACAGAATCATTAAGGTAGAAAAGACCTTCAAGATCATCAAGTACAACCACCAACCCAACACCACCATGCCACCTAAACCATGTCCTGAAGCGCTATGTCCATATGTTTTCTGAACACTTCCAGTGATGGTGACTCCACCCCCTCCCTGGGCAGCCTGTTCCAATCCTTGACCACTCTCTCGGTGAAGAAATTTTTCCTAATATCCAATCTAAACCTCCCCTGGTGCAACTTAAGGCCATTTCCTCTCGTTCTATCACCAGTTACTTGGGAGAAGAGACCAACCCCCACCTCACCACAACCCCCTTTCAGGTAGTTGTAGAGAGCGATAAGGTCTCCGCTCAGCCTCCTCTTCTCCAGACTGAACACCCCCAGTTCCCTCAGCCGCTCCTCATAAGACTTGTGCTCCAGACCCCTCACCAGCTTCGATGCCCTTCTCTGGACACGCTCCAGCACCTCAACGTCCTTCTTGTAGTGAGGGGCCCAAAACTGAACACAGGATTCGAGGTGCAGCCTCACCAGTGCCGAGTACAGGGGCACAATCACTGCCCTACTCCTGCTGGCCACACTATTTCTGATACAGGCCAAGATGCTGTTGGCCTTCTTGGCCACCTGGGCACACTGCTGGCTCATGTTCAGCCGGCTGTCAACCAGCACCCCCAGGTCCCTTTCCGCCGGGCAGCTCTCCAGCCACTCCTCCCCAAGCCTGTAGCGTTGCATGGGGTTGTTGTGACTGAAGTGAAGGACCCAGCACTTGGCCTTTTTAAACCTCATACAGTTAACATGTTGAAGTACAGCAATAGAAGGAAAAGGAAACAAATTCTGTTTGCAACACAGGAAATGCTGTCTCAATATAAGGGGAAAAAAAAGATCACTATGGGAGTGGTCAAATAGGGTCCCAAAAATACAGTGGGATCTCCATCCTTTGAGATATTCAAAACTCAGTTGAACAAGGCCTGGAGTAACCTTCTCTTTCTGGACTTTCTTTGAGCAGGACGTTGGACTAGAAACCTCCAGAGGGCCCTTCCAAATGGACTTTTTCTGTAGTGCTGTGATACAGCCCTCTCCCAAGTACCTGCTGACACTACTGAAGATCCAGCTGTGGACTTCTTCCTAACTGCAGTTTTTCCTGGATGTCAATGTTTTTGCCATATGATACGAGAAGAAGGAATAGTGGACAGAGGGCAGGGTGCGCTTCCAGAAATAAATCTCACATCTGCAGCTTGTTCTCTGTGCATGTCTAGAGAGACCGGGTGAAAGATGGTGGCTGGAGGGAGTCATGGAGCTGGTTGAACCATGAGTTGTTCAGTTCAGAGCTGGAATCCTGGTGGATATTTCTGTATACCTGAAACTGAAATGAGTCAAAGACTCTCCACAGTGAGGGGTAAGTCAACCCCAGGCAAAACCAGACCTTCCATTTTTTAAATGGACCCCCTCAAATATGTTTGTGTTGCAGTGACTCGGTGAGTTACTGCAAGTCAGATGAATGGACATAGCTGACCCTGCTCTGACTGCAAGGTAAACTGCTTTGACACTTATGGTGGTTTAGACTTATGTGTTTCACCTTTTTGTTGGTGTGGGTCTGCACACGGTCAGTTGTGGGAGTTTAACTGACACACCATAATCCATTACAGTCCTGCAAATAGGTCACATGCTTCTATCCAAGGAGGGAGAAAATGAAACATATAAGCTCAGTGATCTGCAGCAGTCAAAAAGATATGGGGAAGAATAGGGAGCTACACAGAGAATGTTTCTAAGAGTCTGCATAAATGCCATGAGCTCCCAGATCTTGGATGCTGTATGTGTTCTTTATCCTCATCGAGGAAACAGTACAACTGGAAAATATAACACATATGAACTAAGTCATGAAATAGCTTCCACAGGAGAAGTGGCAACCTAGACCATCACAGAATCACAGAATCATTAAGGTTGGAAAAGACCTTTAAGATTATCAAGTCCAATCATCAACCCAACACCACCATGTCCGCTAAACCATGTCCTGAAGTGCCACGTCCACATGTTTTTTGAATACTTCCAGTGATGGTGACTCCACCACCTCCCTGGACTATCAGTCACCATCTTGGAAAAGAGGTGGTTGCAGGGGTGGTAAGGCAGAAGGCGAATGAGGCTAGGTGGGCTAGATGCACCTCTGACCTTAGGCAGTAGAGCTGTTTGTTTGGTCTTACTGGCCACACTGAACACTGGTCTTCTCCAGATGCTTTGTGGTTCACAGCCATGAAACTGAGAGCAGAATCAAGTGACCTCTGTTTTACTGTACTTCTCTGAGCTCTGCCTTGTGTCCTTTACAAGTTTTCCACCTACCTTTGCTCGACCCCGATGGGGAAACAGATCGCGCTCTGCCAACCTCTGTCAACAGCATGTGAAAGGACAACATTTGCAAGACAAAATGACCAGTGTAAGATTTCTCCAAAAAGAAAAGAGTGATTTATTAAAGGTCTGTTCTGCATCTAAGAGGTTAATAAATATTCACTGAGACTCATCAATGTCAAGACTAAAACCAAACAGGAAAATGGCAATCTCTTTCTCTTTTGTAAAGGAACTTGTTGAAATAACTGCCTAAGTCTGCCCTCTGTTTACTAAAACGACTTCGGAAATCTCTAAATCCATTTATCCTGAGGATTATCATCATCTGGTTTCCAGACAACATTCTCATTTCCTCCAGTGAGGTTTTTTGATACCTTAGGCCATTAGCTGTGGTATTGATCTTTCCTTAATACGTGAGATTTCCTACAGCAAAGGCAGCTCTGCGTCTAAAAAACCCCCAGCCAAACCTGTTTTATCTGAATAGCCAGAATAGCATTTTGTTAGAGACAAAATGTAACATTCTTTGGCTTTTGTTTATAATAAATTTATCAGGGCAAGCTGTGAATACAACCTCCGTGGAATAGATGGAGCCTGTTCATCAGCCACTTGGGGAAATGCTATTCCAGAGACAAAAGCTTGTGACATGCCAGTCCTTCAGCTGCGAGTGCTGTGGCTCGACCCTGGGGAAAGAGATAATGGGCAGCACTCGGGAATGCAGCCTCCAAAATTTTACCTGGCCCTTCCTACCTCAAAGTCCACCCTCCTGACAAATTCTGTGCAATGTTCCACAGAAAATTAGTAACCATATCCCTTATTATTCATCCTAAATTACCTGATGGGGCTAGTCAGGATGGTACCTCTGTGACAGAAAGGGAAGAAAGAAACCTTGAGCAATGGTCTGATAAAAGAAGTCAGCACACCTTTACTCCTTGTTTTTCTGCTTTACAGTCCTGTTTCTGCCTTTCACTTACTAGGCAATGTTGAAAGCCCACAGTTACTCCTCCATTTAGGGAAGACAATCCAGTAACTTTGGGAAGAGGAAGATGGAGGCACCTGGGAAAAGGAGGCCAGAACATTTGGACCATTAGTGGCTTGGACAAGTGGGAATCTATTGCCTCTTTTTTCTGAACTGAATCAGAGCTTAGGGCTCTAAGAAAATGTTTTTTCTGTAGCTGTCATTATGGCTGAAAAATTCAAATTCAGGTGCCTTAAGTAAGAATAAGTATATACTTGATCAGTTTTTCAGTATGCCGGAGCACCTGCAGATAACATTTAAGAAGAGTTCATTACAGGAACCTAAATATGGATTAAAGGATTAGTTTTAGATATTAAATTGTGAAAAGTTTAGCTTATGTAACTTACCAGGGGCACATGGCAAGTCGTTGGATTTTTCTTTATATGTAGAATCACAAATCTTCTTAAATAGGAGGCAGGATGCAGCAGAGGTTCCAGGTTTGTCTTCCTTTTTTGCCATGAACTGCTTCTTCCCGAAACCCAATAGACAATGAAGAAAATATAGGACTTAGTTTTCTTTCTTAAGTTTCTTTCTCAATTGTATTAGGAATTAGGAGTAAACCTGAAGTAAAAAACCAAAACTCCAATAACAACAAAATATCCCCAAACAAAACAGTCATTTTAGGTCATAGATGCTCAGTCTGCAAACAGCTTTACCAGTTGATGATATTATCATCTTCAGCTGCTATTTTTCCCCTCTGAATTTGTAACTCTCTTTTCCTTTTCCCTTTCTGCAAGCCCTTCAGCTCTGCCAGCAAAATGAGTCCTGTGAACACTCCCTAACTCAAACAGTAAAAATAGGTGATTAGAGTTATTTTAGCTAGTTTTGGTTGAAGGGGATATAACGGTGCTGAGATGGGGGTGGAGAGGAAGTAATTTTTGGCTAGGAACAGTAACAGCTTCAACATACAGAAGAGAAAATTTTGAAAAGGACGCTAGTTTTATGAGACGAAGGTACTGAGTTCAACCTCACAGCCCTCAAACTAATTACCCTGAGATAAAACAAGTGGATTTTAACTTTTCTTTAAATAGTGGCAATAATCCAGTAGTGATTTAACAGTAAATGTTATAGCAAAGAGATTCAGGAATAGAGCTCAGCCAAACAAGTAATGCTCTTTCACGTGCAGTTTCACGTGGCAAATCACGTATTAAACAAATACCTATGCTTTTCTTAATTAAACGTTTCTGGCTTCCCTCTCCTTCCCCAGATCATGCCAGTAAAAACTCTGCATTTTTAGAACGATATCTAGTTATATGCAATATCAGCCAGGGTCAAAGATCTTCCTTTGCTGTTATTTTGAGCCCGCTTGCAAAACAGGAGCTGCACAAAATGTCAGCTCGCTTGTGGCCTGTGAAGGCTGCACTCGAGCAGCACTTCAAAGAGGCAGCTCGGGGGGAATTCGTTGCCAGCGCTCTGTGGGGGCCGCTGCGATTCACAGAGCCCCCGTCGGCGCTGGCGGCAGCTACGTGGCCGGAGACGTGCGTGTCTCTGTGTGGGAAATAAGGCTCTAAGATTTCAAACAAATTTAGACTTCCTACTTCAGGCAAGGTTTGGATACCTGTTACAAAATCAAAGCAGCTCATATCCCCTTTCTTATGCAAATAATATAATAAGGAGGCTGGAGTGGGAAATGTGGTCAGTAAGACCTTCCCCATCACAGTTACCTGCTTCTGGCATTAAATAGTCTGTGAAAACGCAAAACCTCACAAAGTTCTTTTTATAATAGCCTAGAATAAACATCTTTATAATTAGTACAGTGAAAATCAGAGGACATGGGGTAGAATCATGTTCCTTTGAAATAGATGATTCCATTAGGATAAAATAAAATATTTATAGAAATGAGATGAACTAATGAGAATTTTGTTTTGGAGAAAATTCATAAAATGCCAACAAAACCAGGACACAATTTCCTCTCTTTTTTGGATCCAAAATGAAATATTTTTGATAGGATTAATGGAATTAAAATAATTTATGACACATAATAAAGATGTTGAAATAAAAACATTTTGATTTGCTGGCTAAAAAGGAGGGTTTGGATCACCCCGAAGAAATCTGTTTTTGGGGGAAGAGGGAAATTTGCTTTCAGTCAGAATATCTACTTCTTTATTTTGCATCAATGTGAAATAAATTTTATTATCAAAATTCCTCACAGGCAAGAAATATTCCCTTAACATAGACCTGTGATACATGGACGCAGGTAGTAGTCCTGTGACAGCTGCAAAGGAAGGGTTATTTCTGGTGGATAAATTCTGCAGTCTCTTTGGTGCTTCTCTGTGATTAGGGACCCTGAGTGATGAGTGGAAGATGACATCTTGAAAAGCTGATGAGGTTATCACTGCCAGTTTGTTGCCCCCTTCCTCCCTCCCCCTTCTGCCCTACTTTACCCTCATCCCACTCATCAATACCTAAACTACTTTTCAAACAGTTCCAGGACTACAGGGCAGAATTTTAAGGACAGTGAAGTTGGCGATGAGTTTCCATAAAATGTAATGCTGATGGCGCAGCGATGAGGAAGCCTAATGGATGAGCAGCTCAGATGTCTTGCTGTGAAGGGCAGAGGGGGCTGCCAGAGGCAGGACTTTGTCTATTGGCATTTTAATTGCCAGATTTCAGAACTGCACATAAAAATGCAAACCCTGATGCTGCCGCTGGCAGCTTCTTGGAGTTGGTCTGATTCACATCAGCCTACAACACATTGAAGAAAAGCTTTGAAGAGCAGGGAGTGATGGTCTTGGAGGATCAGGTAGGATTTAGGAACAACATCTATAAATTAACTGTAAATTTTCAATAACTACAGTAGAAAAGATGAGGCAATAAAAGCAAGTGGTAGCTAAGGAGTTAATTGCGGATCCTATATGGCGTATGTCCACTCCGTTAGGAGCAGACTAGTACTGAAGTCTGCTTAGACAACCAGAGAGAAAATGTGGAGAATGGCACTGAGGGTGGTGAATGGAAATTCCCATATTTTTAGTGACTTTACACTACCTACGTGCAAGTCACAAACTTCTCTGCTCATTGGTTTTCCTGACTGTGAAATAAGCAGTAAAACTGAGCCAAGTGTGGCTGCAGCATTATGGCAGGACCTCCGAGACAGGACCTTGCACACACGAGGGAATATGTGTTTGCAGTAGCACAGCTTTTGGAAACCCAGCATTGGAAGAAAATGCCAGTTCACAGAGTGCAGCTTGCTTAAAGTCCACAACTAGAAGATGTTACTTGACAAATATATAGCATTTTTGTAGCTTCTGGGGGCTGCAAAAAGTTTGAATTTCTTCAGCTAGACCAGATGCCAGACCAGGTGAGTTTTTGGAAGCAGAGGTTGTCCGGAGAGATTGTGCATTCTCCATCTTTGGAGGTTTTCAAGGCTTGGCTCAATAAAGTCCCGAGCAACCTCCTCTGATTCCATAGCTGACCCTGCTTTGAGTAGGAAGTTGGGTTACAGAACTCCTGAGGTCTTTTCTGGGCTGAATTATCTTATGATCCTATTTTTATTTTCCAGTACCAATTAAAGCAAAACAATACTGAATTATGAGCAGGAGAATTTGTGCAGATTACTTATTGGTCCCTTAGTATTGCTAATGACTGCAGAAACATAAAAGATCTCCCCATCCCCTAGAGGACCTAGGATATGGATCTAAGGAGAACATGCCTTATATGTGGGGCATGACTCTTGGGGGGTTAGCATGTATCAGCCCCCACTTAGTGCACCAGTAAAAGAGACAAGGCTTTCTACTGTGCGTGTCTCACCTCCTCTACACACTCCCTTCTACCATTTGTAACTCTTGCCGTGAGATGCAGCAAAGTCTTCATTTCACTTCCCTGTCAATATTTATTGTACATGTGTAATTTGAAGGTTTTAAGATAATGAAATAAAACTCTTGCCTGCATTCATCAAGCCTGATATGTCTGCAGCATACAAATTGAATACAGAACGATGTAAAACTACCATAGGAGACAGTGAAATAGATCAACCCTTGTGTAATTGAATGAACAAATTCTCAGGCATAGCAGCGATGAGAGTGGGCAAAAGGGATTGTGGGCTCTCAGGTCCCTCAGCAAAACTCTTTTCTGGCAATTACATGGCTTCAAATGCCAAAGATTCACCAGCAAATGATTGGTGTTTTCACACTACTGCATAAAACATGTAAGACACTTGTGGAAGATGTCATTTTAAGGAATATGTCCATTTAAAGGAGCAACTCTTATAAGTGAAGATAATTTTAGGTTTTAGGATTAGAAATGGTCTGCTATGCTTGAACTGCAAGTAGTGACTTATGGTTACTGCCTTGAAAATGTAGTTCACCTGAAAATTATTATCTTAAGATCACTTAAGTATCACTAGCTAATGTGAACAGAGTCTTGATTAAGGCAGTTTTAAGGAGATACATTGCAGAGATTTAAAAGAAAACAGTGTTTTCCCAGTGCTGCTCACATATTTTTCATAATCAGTCAGAACCTTCTTCTCCCCCCAACATTACTTTGACACTTATGAATTCATTTACATAAATTATTAGATACTGAGTGGGGAGACAGAGTGAGAGTGGGGAGACAGAGCAAGAGAAATAAAGGAGGGGAAGAGTCTTGGGCAATTCCTCTGGGGTCAGTGGGGGAGGCTACCAGAAGGGAGGTGAAAACTGGGACGATTTAAATTAGTCATTGGTAACTGAGAAAGGAGAACAATACCCTAGACACATAGTGAAATGTGGAGGGAAAGGGAATGAAATCTCTGGATAACTGTACAGATGCAAAGATGTTCCTGGGTCTGCGTTAGCAGAGATTTCTCAAGTCCATAATAGCTCAAAGCACGTAGCGGATTTAAGGGGAAAGAGAAACAAAAGCGAAAGCTTTATTATTATTTTCATGTATTAGCCAAAACAGGGAAAGGTGTCTTACCTACCACAGATCAGAATGAACTCCTATGGGGACAAAGGGAACTATTTTAACCAATTCAGTTTGACTGCACATGTCTACATCCCAGGTGAATTTGTAGTCTTGGGGATGAAGTCTTACTCATGCTCTACAGAAATGGGAGAGAAACCAAACACATCAGTGTCACATTGAAACCAGGGCCTTGGGGAAGCAATCCCTCCTGAGAAACTCCCACTGGATGCTGCTACTGCAAATCACATGTGATTTATACTTGCGTTCTGATTACAGCTAGTTGGGAATTCTATTCAGCTTTCCATTCAGAAATGAAAATTCATCAGAAATGCTTTCCTTCCCCCTGCCCCCCCCGAAAAAACATAGATGCTGCAGTGGAGCAGATGCTCAATGTTTCTGAGCAAAACCAGAGAAACAGAGAACTATCCAGAATAAACAACAGAGTAATGACATCAGCTGGAAACTAAGTCTAAAGGTATCTCACAGTCCAGTGCTGTAAGCAGGCAAGTGAAAAACTGAACCGAGATCCCTTCTTCTGGGCTTTGAAACATTCTCAGTGTTGTGGCCCATCGCTTTTCTGGAGAGGCTCTCCTAGCCAGTTCCCAGCTGGAATCTCTTGATTTGCTTATAACTGTTTTTACTCAAGGTTTGACTACAAACAAGCCCACCACTGCCTGCCCTCCCTGCCAAAAAAAGAGGGGGGGGGGGGGGGGCATGACTGGGGGTACTCTAGGTCAACACACAGACTCAGTAATTTACAGATTTATAGTTTCTCCCTCTGGTGATTCCTTCCCAAACAGCCAAGAGGACATGAAAACTAAGTGCCTACTGTCCCTTCTTTGTATTTAGGATCCCTCTAGTAAGACCCTACATTGCAACTGGGGTATTTTGCATTTTTTATCCCCTTCTGTCTGTTGCCTGGTTGTGGCTGTAAAACAGAAGACTAAGGGCTTGCGTTTGACTTCTAACTTCACCTCTGCTGTGTGTAATCAGTGGTGTTTTTCAGGCAGAAAGAACACGGGTAAAGTCTCATGTTTGCCTTTTGTTCCACATGAAAGGACATCACACATCCTGTTGTTCATCAGTCAAGGTTATTCCTCTTGGCTGCCTGCCTGCTTCTCCCATTACTTGTGCCTTAAACTGTGCCTTGTTCACTTTCCTGTAGCTTAACGTGCCCCTTGTTTCCTTGCTCACCCCAGGCTTGCCAAGGCAACAATGGGGGGAGTTAGTGGCGGGTATGGTGCTTTCTAGTTATCCATACTTCTGATACTTTCTGTCTTACCTGATTTTGGCAAAACAGAAATGTCACATCTGTACATACATGCCCTTAGTTTAGACCATGAAATACTTACAAGTCATACAAGTATTAAAATTAACATTCTGACTCTGAACGTGAGAGCAAGACATGAATGTGGAGTCAGCAATTGTGCTCTTGACAGTGCCATCCTCCCAAACCCAAGCTGGTTTGGCACTGCAGAATGGGACCACAAGAGCTCTGTTCCAGGAAGGAATATAATTTTGAAGTCCAGTTTTGTTCCAAGACAGAATGAAACCCAACAAAAACATTGATAATCTTGGATGAAAAGTTCGGTGAGAATTAAATACTTTTTGAGAACACAATAGCTTCATTCAGGCTTTCCTTTTTTTAACACACTGCAATCTTATTTTTATCTTTTTTTTTTTTTTTTTTTTGGTCAGAACTAAGCACAAAATGAAAAATGAAAATCCCTTTTTTCCAAATGTCAGAAATGGGACAGACTGACACTGCTGTCACACCTCTCCCCTTCTACTCCTCCTCACCCCTTCCCAGTTCTTCCATATGAAATTTTGGCAAAAATAGATGAGATTTTCCATATGTGAAGTAAGTGGTAAAAGCACCCACGCCAGGTTCTGATGAAATCTACTGTCATCCCAATCTGACATGACATTGCAAAGCAAGGTGATTGATCTGTAGGGTCTATCTTACAGTGACAAGCACAAAGTTGTGAGATCTGGCTACCAATCAGAAAATGTACTGGTAGACTTAAAGCAATGTTTCAGCAAGTCCTAAAGTTCTGCTTAGACCTGGGGGCCTGTTACCAACTGCATCTTTGTATCACTGCTGCTTTGCTTCACGGGGATAGTGGTGAGACACCTCAGAGTCCAGGGGGCTGCCCCTGTCTCAGGTATGTTTGTGCTGAAGTTTGATGCTTGAGAAGGTGCATGGGAAGAACCACCGGTGTAGCAATCACGCTGGTGGAATGAGTTGCTGTTCTACAGCCAAGTATCAATTGGGAAAACTGTCATAGTTCTGCACTGCAGAGGTCCCAGTTTGAATACCCGAAGACTTGAAGCCTTGGTTTTCTATTACTTCATATGTCCACAAGCACTTTTTAATGTAAAGGATTAGCAAATAGTGCAACAGCTCTTCGTGTGCTTGAAGTTAGTCTCACATAGGGCTGCCATTTTTCCCATCAGGGTTTCTCAGAGACAAATGAGCGTACACAGGTTGTGTAGGGTATGTGCAGTCAGCCCATCTGTTGCATCTTGGAAGTGTCAGCCTTGTGGTGTGAGTGCCCAAGCAGAGTGAAGGCTGCCATGCTTATTCTTGGGTTTTCCTGGACAGAAATCTGTGCAAACACAGTGGGTGCCCTGCAAACACATAAGGAGTGAAAACTAGCACCTCTAGGAAGCATTAGTCATGCTAGGCACACACTGTAGGGATGTTCAGCACTGTGGTCATACCCAGGATCTACCCTGTGTCTACACAGACAGCAGCACCCTACCTGAAAGAGTGACTAGATATCCAGCACTGCAGACATCTTCTCAGTTAGCTCCTGGTCATCTGGGCTGCTGAGATGACTTGCATTAGCCAAGGTGAAGGGAAAACTCTAATAAACAGGGATGACGTGAGAAACTGCAGAGATGCAGGAGTGTAGGGAGGGCTCAAGGACAGCTCATGAGCTATAGTACAACAAACCATTGGGTTCCCCCTGTGCTTATACTAAGACCCCTGTTCACTCTTGTTAGAATCTCCCCTGAGACCTCCAGTATTGCATCTTCACCATTATCTCCCATTCCTGTGATTGATGCCTACTCCTTTTCCCTCTCGCCTACCCCATCCTCTGCCTCCCACCTTAGTGTCCCTTCACGTGTGCCTTTGGTTCTCCCTTATTACATTTCCTGTCCCTGCTGTCTCTTTCTCTCATGGGCTGGAAACCAGGCAGCACATCTAATTTCCCCTGGATAACTCCATCCAGAACAATTTTGGACACTCTATGTCCTGGGATGTGTTACAAAGTCCCTGGAGCTTGCCAAAGTCTATGCTGACCCCTTAGAGCTTTCTATCTTGAGTTCAGTGTCTCACTGAACTGTGTCTCAGTAAGGAGATGTGCCTTGCTGGTTAGGAAATGCTGGCCTGTAATAATATGTTTGAGTCAGATTGTCTGTGAGGGACAATCCGTGTCCCTCTGTGTTGAGGGAATCACCTCGGGAATGGGCTTGCTACCTGTCTAATGCAAGCTCATCTTTGCTGTCCCAGACTCCTTGGTGAGGTTAGCAGCCGTTTGGCAGTGTGAACAGTAAGGAGTAACAGTTTCTTCATGGATATTTTGGGAGGCTGTTGTTGGAAAACGAGGTCTGCTGATCTGTTCCACTAAACATTTGTGGAGGTCCTGGAAGATGGACTTATCCGCCAATGGCAGAAGTCTCATCTTACACAAAGCTGTTCTCAAAGCCTTTCAGAAGCAGGTTTTACCATTGAATTATAACATGAACCAGGGACAGATCTCCAAATGTCCCTCCACCCCTTCCTTCTTCTTCGTCCCAGCTTTATATGCTGAGCATGACATCATATGGTAGGGAATATCCCTTTGGCCAGCCTGGGTCAGCTGTCCTGGCTGTGTCCCCTCCCAGCTCCCCGTGCACCCCCAGCCTTTTTGATGGCAACCCAGCATGAGAAGCTGGACTGTCCTTGACTGCTCAGCAACAACTCAAAACATCAGCATGTTATCAACATTTTCTAATCCCAAATCCAAAACACAGCCTCACACTGGCTTCTGTGAAGAAAATTAACTCTATCCTGGCTGAAACCAGGACAGTCACCTTGCTCAGCAGTGTACTACCAATCCATGGAGTTTCTCCACGCTTGTGCCCATTTAACGCTTGTGCCCATGTAGCACTTGCTTTTCTCCCTTGCTTTCATGGTGCGATGGTTGATGTATACACACTTCAAATCACCTGTTTCAAGAAGCATCACTTGACAATTACAAGGGCATGTATTTTCCATGGGAAATAGCAGAACTGCCCTTAGTGTTTCCTGTAACCTTTTGGCTTCTGACAAATCTGTCAGTCATCCGTCTAGATGATGTTTCAGCACCTTTTTCATCTTTTGTCAGAAAGTAACTCTTTTACTCAAATCATTACTGCATTGACTGTTTCTGAATATTTACATCCTCAGTGCCACATGATGATATTTCCAGAACTTCCTCTCTTACTTCCTTAATAAGAATAGAAAATTTTCAACTTAGAAAATGAGGCTTTTTAAGCTTTTTGAAGGATATTGGTCTCTCCCAGGGAATTTGGGGTAGCTTCTTTGCTGCCAGAAGGCAAAGCTCAGTTTCTGTATCTGCAGCCAGACAAATAAGGATAAATCAGCTTACCAACAGGCAGTGTGAATTTGGAGAAGGAAGAAAACGCACACAAAGGCCATGCAGCCAAACCACAGTAGAGCCAGGACTGTGTGCATGGGACAATTTCACTAGAGGTTTTTCATCTGCTGGGACACAGAAAAAGAAAATTGGGATTCTGGAACTCTGCTACTGACTTTGCCAGAAAATCAGAGTGAGATGCCAGGAGAAAAGTCTTCAACCCAATTGCAAAAAAGCTGTGTCTCAGAAAGTCTTTTTGCTGTGTTTTTCTTCCGAGCAACTGTTACTGTGATGTACTAACATGATTGCTGCATTCAGTGTGACTACAGCTTCAACAGCTTCTCATGTGAGTAAGCATGAGTAGGAGCAATGTTTCATTTCTCTGTGACCGTACAACATTTAGCAACCTTCTAGTGCAGTAAGCAGGAAGAGTTAGCTTTACCCAGTGTTCTGGGATATTTTGATGCAGGCTGCTGTGCTACAGAGGGTAGGTTTATGGTCTGCACCTTTTCTAAGAAGATGCTATTATTTACCTGTTGGATTTAAAAAGACACCCATTAGAAATAGCATGCAGGCACTCTAATGTCAGATTCTCATAATTTCTAGTACCTGTCATTGTTAATTAAATGATATTAAAAGACATTTTTGAGAGTCCTAACAGCCACTGGAGTCTATCCCTCCTTCCCCATCCCTACCTTTCACGCCCTGTTTCTTTACTTCATTTACAATGCAAAGAAGAAAGTGTTTGGTGACATTAGAGCAGGTATGAAGACAGGGTGGAACTGGCAGCTCTCAGCAGTCAAGTACCTCCATCAGTGGGGATTACGGGAGAGTGGGGACAGCAGGAAAGGGAAAGATGAAGTGATCCTATTTATAAATGTATTCCCCCACTCCCTGTCTGTACCATGCAGATATCTCAGCAGCGCAGATGGATCTGCATACTGATGAAGACATGGGGCATCTATGAAAAATGCTGAATCTGGCTGAGCTCCCTGCAGGCACAAGGATCTGCATTCTCTTCTATTAGAGCCCAATGCACTCGCATTTTTCAAAACTTGGACACGCATGCCAGGTTTTGGTGCTGCTGTTGTGGCTCTCCTTCTGCCCAAGAGCAAAGCCCAGTTTCCTCTTCAGCAATCAGATAAAGAGTGCAAAGTGACTGAACAAGAGTCTGAACCTACAAGCAAGAGGTAACTTCAAATCAGCTCATCAGTAGGCAATGTTAATAGGGGAAAATTAGTATAACTACAAAAAAGGGTCATGTAGGATTACCAGCCAGAATGCCTGAAGAAAGCCAGCTCTGTCAAATATAAGATATACAGCCTGGAGGACTGTAGAGAAAAATCTGGGCAATGCCTCAAATCCTGGGCATTGTGCTACACCAGGACTGTTAGAAACAGCGGAGTTACTGTAGTTTGTTTCAGTGTGTACACCTGACAGTGCCATATGAATATAAGTGAAGCGACACAAAACCCTGTGGAGGTAGGTATGAGAAATCATAGCTTTTTGTTACAGACATCAAAGAGTCAAGAAGATTGAGGTTCTTTGGTTCCAATGTCCTGAACATATGGACATAAGCAGAGATGCTTCATCTGGAGTCAGTGGGAGATGTGGGTGTCCAGCATGCCTCAATACCAGGCCCTCAGTAACTGGCCTGAGATCACACCGTAAACCAGTGACAAGCCTGTTCAGAGCTCAGGACTTGTGACTCTCAGGCCACCTGCTCTTCCTCTAAGATAATCCTACCCTATAGTCTTATGCCAAAGTGTTTGGAGAAGGAAAATGACTGGGAGGGTAAAGTCTGCATTCATAGCCTATGAATTTCCTTAATTAAAGATCAAAGGATGCCACTTGAAGTTTTGGGGGACTGGGACGAAAAATATTAGTATCTGAAAAAAATGCTAACCTTTCAAAGGTCCCTCTTTAATATGCTAGCACAGATGGTGTGATCTCCTGGAGGCCAGGGCAACTGTGATCCTTGATGAGCTCCTTGAATAAGTAAGCTTCCCTTAATTCTCTTTCTTATCCATGACAGCATAAGTGCCCATTCCAAAATGGGTCTTATGCCAGTTCCTGGTCAACAAATTTCTGTGCTGCAAGAAACATTGTCACAGCTGACTGCAGTAAGCCAGGCAGAAGCCAAAGACCTGGAAACTCAGGAATCTCTTAGGAGATCTTCCTGGAAAGGAGAAAAAGTTACACTACAGTAAGCCCAAGTAGAAACATTGGGTCTGCCTGGCTCATCTGTTGATGACAGCTGTCAGAGCTGCAAGCTGCTTCCCAGTCTGCACGCAAGGAAGGACACCGGTTAGAGCAGGGGAGCACCACGCACCCTAGGTCCTTCCTTTCCATCACTGATGCTAGCTTTCTTTGAGCCACACTCTCGGGACAGACACATGGCTAACACAGCAATATTCCCGTCTTGATTGGCTCCCAGGAACCACAAGAGCAAATCTACCTTTGTTCGTAAAGTGAGCCACTTGAAATACTATCCAAAGAGATCTTGAGAAAGGTTTTGATCTTTCCTTCCAAGCATAGACCAGCCACTGCTGCCAGCACAGACTGTTCAGCCTGATCAGCATGATAGATACTCCTGCAAGCAATACAATTTTAGCTGTTCTAGTACGTATCTGCCATCACCATCTGCTATTTGTCGGCATGAATATGCACTATAAGAAAACTAGGTTCAAGGGGGAAAAAGGGCCTCAATAACCTTTTAGAGTTTCAAGTTCATTCTAGGGTTTGGATTTTGTTTTAAACATCTGATATTCACACAAAGATCATATGTCTTCTGTGCTTATGTTCTTTTTTTTTTTTTTTTTGTGAGCATTGCTATTGCCAGAGATCTTCAAACAAGGGTACTGTCCTTACAATAAGCACTAGAAGGTCAGTTAACTTGGTAGGATAGTCTGTACAAGGTGTAGAAGACCTTCTCAAGATGAGTAGGAGAGTTTTCAGATGATGTGCTTGAAAGAGTCTCACTGTATTCTTGACCAGGACTTTAGTCTTCTTCTCTCACTGGGATTTTCTGTCCCAGTTAACCTGAGACAGCTAAAGAGGAGCCTGAACAGAAAACCATCCACAGGAATATGAGAGACATCAAATGGCCTCATCCATCCCTGAAAGTAATAACACAGAAGTTTGGTGTGTGGTATTAGTGAGAAATATTTGTACAGTGCTTTGAAGTTAGGAAGCACTAAATAAATGCTAAATGTTATTAACTACATGAATCAGTCATCTTCAAAGAAATCTAACATTGTTAAAGATGGGAGAGCAGTATCTTCCTTTCTTAATGATAACCAACCCCCAAAGTTATTCATAAAAAGAATACTTTTTAAAATAGATCAAATGATTTCCCCATCCCGTGATAATCCCTCTGATTGCCCCCATGTTTCAGTTCACTGTATCATCTGAGAGATCAAAGGATGTGTCTGAAGCTGGCAAACCAATCCCACAAAGAAGAAAACCTTCTTCTGCTGTAGATAAACAAAATACAATTTCCAGATAACATCATGGCGCTGATCAAAATAGCTGCTTTTCCAATTAGATTTCAAAGTATTCTTAATTGTTATTGATTTAATCTGGAGATGTGCAGATTTTTCCAGTCAGGAACCTGTTTCACAGGGAGCTTATTACCCAGGGGATTTCAGTTACAGACAGGTTTTAGTAAGCAGCAACAGCCTGGCTGCCAGGCAGGTGACAATAAAAAGGGAATCTGTCCAGATAGAGGAGACGGTGCTATTTGTGTTTCTGTTTCCTGCAATAATTTAGAGCACGTAGTCTTATCCCTTCTGAAATGGCAGCAGACCTCACATATGCATAAAGGCACTTGCCTTTAAATTATAATAGGCAGAGTACTTAAATAAAAAACTACCTTATCTATCTACCTAGTTATCACCGCAATCTTTCCTTCTATTTTTATACTAATCAATTCCAGCCATGGGGCTGTTCTCTGAAACTTCTCCTTGCTATTCCCAGATTAGATGCCCATGTTCAGCAGATCTATAGCTATCTATATCCATATCTATATCTAATCTATGTCTATGTCTATGTCTATGTCTATG
>NW_010522885.1:0-18197 GCF_000687285.1 Phaethon lepturus
GTCGGGTCGCGCATCTCCCGGCCGTCGGCCCCTGCGTGACGCTGGGCTTAACCTGCCGCGTCTCAGCTCTCCAACTGCAACATGGGAAAACCAGCAAGGCTGTGATTTTACAGCCATTAAAAGGTGATGAACTTCTGTGGTACTGGGGGGAAGAAGCTCTATAAATGGTTGAAACTGAGGAATAGAAATAACTTCTTCATGAAGAAAACCCTAAACCCCAACCTCTGCTTGTGCATTTGACGGCTCTGGTGAGAGGCTTCTTGTTGGCTTTCAAGCTGGGTACACACTGCCTGTGATTTTATATAAAGAATTTTTTTTTTTTCCCTCCTCTCACTGCCCAATACATCTCAAGCAGGAATTAAGGATACAAATGCCAACCCTCCACTTGTTCTTTAATTTCCTTCCTGTGAGCACTTATTGTAGCTCTCCAGCCTGCCCTGTCCAACCCAGGGAAACCAATAAAAGGGCCTGCAAGCTGAAAAAAGGAGAAAAATTAAAATGGAGAAAGTGCTTGCCTCGCTGTAGTTAAGCCTGTAGCAAAATATTTCCTTTGCTACCTATTTATTAGTATTCTGGTACACCAGGGAACGGGTTATCAAAACAGTTACCAGGCCACGGGAAACCTTTTTTTTTTTGCTGAGAATAAGGGATTTGTGGAGAGCCATCTCCAGTAGCTTTATGCACTTCTTCTGTTTTGAGGGACATTTTCATATTCTCGTTTTCAATGCAGGACAACCACCGCGTTGGGCCACGCGGCACATGTCTCTTCTGCGCAGAGCAGAGATGTGCCAGGCATGTTGTCAGTGTGATCCTCTTTCATTACACCTCCCCTCGAACCCAAACATCTGCCATCCTGTCCAGTGATTTGAGCCAAAGGAGCCACCCTCAGAAAATAAGAACAGACCCGACTGATGTTAGCGAAAAGGAGTAAAAGCACGGGCGGTGAAATGTAAGCGGAGACAAAGTGGGAGGAAGAAAAATGCGAAGAGCAAATAGCTGGAGAATGATCCAATAACCACAAAGCAGCAGCCCCTTATTTGCAAATGGCAAAAAAAAAAAAACAAAAAAAAACCAAAAAACAAAAAACAGAGAGCTGGTAAAATTTGCAGACAGTATGAAAACTAGATTGGTGGTAAGTAGCAATGGGCGCAGGCTGGTTGTGCAGGCAGGTGCTGACGGCTGAAGACGGAACCAGTGAACAACTTAATTCAGTGTGGCCACGGGAAAAAGTCAGATGATTTGGAGCAAGGGATGTGGGTCACACCTAGGAGATGGGAGATTACGTCCTGGAAAGTGGTGACTCAGAACCGAATCGAACGGTCCTGGTAGACAATTGCTCGTGTACGAACTCCCAGCAATGCCTTAGCCAAGAAGGTTGGAGTAATACTTGGCTGTGCAGCTGGCAAATATGAAGTGGGAGGGCTGAAGTGATATTATCTCTGTAAACAGCATTAGTGAGACCATTTCTGAAAAGTTATGTCTAGTCCTGATGTTCACATATCCAAAAAAAGATCTTAAGGAAACAGCACAGATTTGGAGAAATCCTGCCAGAGTGATTTTAGGCATTGAAAACCTGCTTCAGAGTGAAAAAAACATATCCATGAAAAAAATTAAGAAGTGACTTTACTCCAGGTTGCCAACTTGTGCACAGATATAAATGCTGGAAATGGCATCAAGAAAAGCCATAACAAGAAAGAGTCTCAAATTAAATTCAGGTGAGAGTCGTGCACCAGTCATGCTGAGGTCAGGTTTCCCCTACCAAGTCCAGATGACCACCCATCATCCAACATGGCTAGAGGTCGGCAGGTTTCTGGCACCAACTGCTCATCAAGGTGGCTAAGATCATGTCTGATTGCCTTTGACTCGGGTTTGCTGACCTCATGTTTAGAGGAATGAATAGGACTGCGTTTTGGTGCAAAAGCTTGAGGCTACACTATTGTTATGATCCAGAGATGTGGATGGACCTACTGCTAATGCTATATAGGTCATTGTTTTTGGGAGGTGTGGTGGGACTGGGTGAATCACAGCATACCAAGTCACTTTGTGTGTTGAACAGAAGGCTGACTGAGGGAGGCTTTTCTTAGATTACTCAGCCAAAAAGGTAGCAACCAAGGTAATTGGGCACGAAAGCTCTTTTTTTTGCTAACCGTTAAAAAACATGGAGTAAAACAGATGGATCAAAAGCTTGTTGACATTGATGGGGATCTTTCCAAGCAACTTCAGTGGGGTTTTGGCTTAGGTGCATACGCTCTTGGATATCAGTAGGCTGATCTCAACAGCAAATGAAATGGCCCCTGGATGTCACTGCTGTGCTACAGTACAGCAGCGGAAGAGTCTTATTCTATGGGATGTAAAGAAGATGGAGTTAAGACCCAGGGAAAAGGCCTGGATAACTCGAAGCATTGGCTCAGGCCTTTGGTCCGCCTCCAGCACAGATTGCAAACGACTGCAAGTTATCATCTGACAGATGCTCTGTCATGGCTCCAGTCCATTTCCTACTGCACAAGTCTATACATCACAACTCACACTGTCGTCAAGCCTGCGTGGTCAAACTGGCCTTGGCTGCTGATTTTTCTGCAGTTTCTCCTCTTTCCTTTTTCAAACCCCTCCCTTCTCCAGGAAAAAAAACACAACACAATCCACTATCCACCACAAATTCAGTTGATTTCAGTATAAACTCCAAGTCTTATGGTCGCATAGAAGATGTAGGAAACCAAGTCATTGATGTCTCCTTCAGTTTGCAAATTTTAGTGTGAGTGATGCTGCTATTCTTAGCAGGTTGATAACAATGAAACTTAACGATGACATTTAAACATATTATTTCTATCAACAGTTTGCCTGGGGTTCAATTGGATGACATTTAAACATATCATTTTATCAACAATTTGCCTGGGGTTCAATTTGATGGAAAACCTTCATATGAGTTGCTTGCTCCCGGGAAGACACAGGACTTGATTGGTTGGGGTGGAGGAGAGATAAGAACCCAAATTCCTCCCATTACCCCCACAATAATTCTCATAAGGGAAATATGTGTAGTCAGCACAAGAACTTGTGGGAAGTGCAAACTGTCAGGGTGGAATACAATAGTTTGAATTTAATCTCAGAATAAGCAGGACGAGGAAGAGTGGGCCGATTGCATCACTCGTTCTCCTGTTGGCTGCACTAAAAGCCTTTAATTTAGCTCCAAAATTTCTGCTGAATTCTTGTCCATTGCACTAAAGTAAAACAGCCTTGCTTCAAAATTTACTTCCACTTTGCAAACAAGTGCAGCAGTTTCTACCCAGCTGACCGTTGTCATTTATTTTAGCAGCTCAGTACAGGATTAAGTAGCCCTGGAGCCTGGGACAGCCTTTTATCTTGAAAAGTGACTGTTCCAGGTAAGAAACAGAGATGAAGCAGTGAGAGATGTGGGATTTCTCTCACCTGACTTCATATATCCACAATGCAGACATTTCCAGCAGAGCCGGTCACCCCAGGCTCCCTTTGTAGTCAGCAGAAACAGGCACTTTTAGGGCATGATTCATCTGCCCTATTTTCAACATCTGTGCTGGGTTGTGATAAATTGCAACCAGGACTCCAGTGCCTGCACAATTAACGGCCTCATCCAACTGTCCCCAGATATACTGTACTTGGAGACGTAGTGGGTCCCTCCGTCCTCCAGCTTCTGCTCCCCCCTGCTCCTCCCCAGACCCACTGTCATCCCTGCTGGGAGGACAACTGGTTCCTCAAGTGGTCTGAGAGGGCACAAGATGCCTGTGAGTCTGCATGGCTTCTCATTTTTGCGCTATTAAAGTTGTAACCCCTAAAACCTCTGAGCTTTATCATAATACTAGTTATGAATTCTCCAAGGTGGTCAAGATTCAGCTCAGGATTTATAGAGGCAGGCATTCCGCTGCTTGTCCCCTCTGCATCTTAACCCGCTTTAGGCCAAGGGGAGGCTGTTGCTTAAGTGCCTTGGTGCTTTATTCTGTATCAAGACCCCAGGAAAAGTTTAGGAATATGCAGGACACTTTCGGGTTGATGCTCAAAACAGATCATTTGGCAAAAGGAGAGGAATATGCATCACTTTGTGAGACAATCTGTAACATGGTTATTTTCTCTAAATGGGCCATGAAGCCAAACTCATCCATGGAAAGTTCTGTGGGAATTAATAATCGCAAACCCACCCCAGTCTGTTCTATGGGTTTTGTTCAACCAGCAGGTACCATGTTTTTTCAGGATCAAGTACCTACTCCCTAATGAATTTGCAGCGTGCCCTGGCCCAGCTCTGATGGGTTTTCAGTTGCCTCCTCATATATATTCTCTGAACAACCTGCTCTAGTTGAAGATGTCCCTGCTCATTGCAAGAGGTTTGGACTAGATGACCTTTAAAGGTCCTTTCCAACCCTGACCATCCTATGATTCTATGATATTCCTGCCCTGGTTCTTTGGCTTTCCAGCCACACTGAAACTCAAACAAAAAAGAGAAACCTCACACAACCACACACACTGTTTCTGAGCCTTTCTGCCCTAAATGTGGACTGCCTGCCTCATGACACTCCCTGAACCTTCACCCCTGGCAGCAACAGTTGGCATGAGGTCTGACTTACACCGGGGCACCTTCATCTACTCCTTTTTCCAACCCTTTTCTTGGGGACCTTCCATGACTCAGGTCCTCTCCAGCAGTGGGTTCATGCGTGTTTCCAGTGTCCTGTTGCACTGGTGCAGGTTCCTTGTACAGTTCAGGTGCTTCTGAAAACCCCATCATGCATCCTACACCCTGAGGTGGGTTTGTCCATCTGTTTGCTGCTGCCACATTTCACCTTCCCCTGCTCCACCATCTGGGGATGGAGCATGCACACCAGAGAAGACAGAGAAGTAGGACAGGAGCTTCCTAAATGGCCGGCTTCGTCTGACAGAACTGTAGTTAGAGTGTAGTTATATTGCAGTTGCTATGCAAACAGCCGCTCGTTTTGCTTTTCAATATGTAATTATCACTAAATCATCCAGGTGGAGGTTTAACTACCTAATTCGTTTACTTTCGTTGCCGGTTGGTGCTCTCGTTACATCAGCCTTCGGGACCCAACCGTCCGGAGGAGGCTGTACGCCCGGTGCCACCATGTGAGGAGTGGCCCAGGTCTGCAAATAACCAAGTGTCGAAGGAGATAACCACAGTCAAATGCCATTAATTGCACTAACTTAAAACTACCGTGGCTCAAAATTAAAAATGCTGTTGCTCAAAAACCCAGCCTATTTTTTCCCCTTACAAAAGCACTCGGTAACAGAGCCGGTGCACGCCCCAGCCCTCAGTCCTCCTGCTAACAAAGCACGAAGGCAGCATTTCATCTTAAGAAGAGGCTGAGCAGCGGTCAGTGATCCACAGCAGTTGTCGGGTGGACAATGGAAGGTCGGATTCCCCTGGGGCTGCATTAGCTCTAAGAAAACGCTTCTCCAGAGAGGACAGGGTCATCCATCACCTGCACGTAGCTGCGCCCATCTGGGCTCTCCGTGGGGTTTGGACCTGCAACCCCCACACACCTCTGCTGTGTGCGTTAATAGCAATGTCCCCTACCCTGGGGGTAAGACAGAGGAGCTAAAGAATTAACTTTTGTAGTGAGCTGGATGGTGGGCAACAACTAAGATCCCCTTAACCAGGGCCTTTTAGCCTTCATCTTCTCGTTCCGCGAAGGCTTCAGTTTGTATATAAGTACAAACTTATAACTACAGTTTGAAGTCTGTATATAAACCACTAACAAAGATGTCCAAGCATCCGCAGCCGCGTTCCTCAGCTGCACGGAGCTGAGAAACCATCACCTCGTGACCCGCGCACGTCCTCCGGCAGCGCTTTAGTGAGGCATCTACCGTGGCAATTATTTTTGTGATACAGACACATGTTGAGCGGGCACCGAACCACTGATTTGGAGCTGAACAAGCTCCAGAGCCCTTAACAACCTCTGGAGTCAATCAAGAGGCTGGCTGCCTTTTACGGTCCCTTAAATTGTCAACTAACAAGATGGCGGGGACAACGTCGGTTTAATGATGCTCTCATCATTAGCGAGACCCAATTAGCAGGGAAGTCTAATGAGTGCTCAAACGCAAGCTTGCTAATTTAAATACAGATAATTCATGGCACCAGTTGAGTGCTTAAACAACGATTTCAAAGGCCTTTGTGTCAATAATACGGACACAAGCCTGATCGATCTTCACGAATGACAATGGATTGGACTCTTTGGCGTGTTCGTGAGAAATTTAACACAAATTTGTCTGCAGCAGCAAATTCTTCAACAAAACTCCTGTTAAGAAACAGTCAAACTTTCACATGAATTTATCAGATTTCTGTGCACGAGGAAGGGGAAAAAAAACAGAGAGAGAGAGACCTAAGCACAGCTGTAAAATTTATTATCTTTTTTACCCTGAAACATTATTTCTTCCTATTATTATGCATGTGACTAGGTTATTTTACTAACCAATTCCTGCGTCTCAGAAGCATTCAGTATCACAAGGCAATGGGACTTGGAGTCCAGGCTGTCAGCTGAACTGGGGAAGTTAATGGGCCAGGCAGCTTGCGTTGGTGGGAAACGTTCCCGGAGCAAACATCTTGATAAAAGAAAAAACATCCAAAGAGTGACAAATGGCCATATGAGGCCAGAGAAGGAGCAAAAACAAGACACTGGAAAGAAAATAGCACTGGGAGGAAAAGAAAGGCACATAAAATGCATACATTTCTGTATACATATCTATGTCTAATAGAAAGCACTCGATAAAAACAGGCACCCAGGCATGAGGGATGCAGAAGGAGCTGTGGTTTTAGACAGATTTATCACAGAGTGGGGTTGGGCAGTTTGAAACTTGCAGGAGAAAAAAGAGAGAAGAAGAAATTGATTTGATTAAACAATTATGAGCGGAAAAATGTGATGGAGAAGAGAAGAGAAGGCTTTACAGCTGGTGGGCAAATGAAAAGTCTGAGCAGATCCTCTTGAAAAGGATGGACATTTTAGCTCCCTTTTTCAGCTCTTCACATCTCTCTCATGGCCTGAGTGCTGCAAGGGGCTTTGCTCCCAACGCCTCTTTTGCTCAGGTTGGCAGGTATGTCCAGTCGAAGTGCTCCAAACTTTGGGAGGACAGCAGCTGTACCAGACATGCATGTCGCAGATCCACTGGCTATTTTGGGTAAGTCTGAGCTCTTTTGTCTCTGTTTAGCCCCATCTGCTTTCCAGTGCTGCCCTGGATGCCGTGCACTCCCATCACCTCAAGCTGGCCTACTGCTGAGGTTACACATGTACTGAGGACCTCTCCAAGCCCCCCCCGGCGAGCACAGGAGAGTGAGGGTGCAGCTCTTGAACTGTGGGATGACAGTACTTGGGATAAAATGTCTGTTGTCCACGGGAGACCTTCATCTTTTGGCTCACAGAGCCTCATCAAGGCCAACTGCTGAGCCTTTTATTTCTCTTCTCACATCCGACTGTCGAGGAAAGCCAGGGATGTCCTTCATTGCTTACACCCAGTGAATTATTGATCAAAAAGGCAAGATGCAGAGATTCCTTAGTTGTTCATACTCAACCTTGAGAGGCTGGATGGGCACAGCAAGATACAGGATAGAGGATTGACCCTACTAGTGGCAGGCAGCACATCAAGAACAGGTTGACCTTGACATGGGAGTATGATTCAGTGGCTAAACATAAACAGACAATGCTTTTGAGAAGCTCCAGAGTATTCAAGACAGGAGGCTGAAAGTTCTGGCATAGGACCTGCAGAAGACATGTGCCATTCTGGCCCAGTTGGTGGCCAGATGGGACACCCTGGGCCACCTCAAAAGGTACCAGACACCTAGAGGTGGGTTGTGACCCTATGTCACATACATTTATATCATAGACACACAGCTAGATGACAACTGAACCAGCTGAATCTTACCTCACATCTCTTGACTATTAGAGCACTCCACAGAGAGGTTAAAAATTAACTTCCCTCCACAGTTTTGCTGACCTTGAACAGAAAAAAATCAAGGGCTAGTCCTCAGTTCCACTCCACCTCCTTCTGTAAAAAAGGCTGAGATATTAAATTAGCAATTGCGACTTCTTATTAGCATCTATGCTTGCATGTCTAAAAGTCATGTTTAGATTCTTTTTGCTGGAAATGGAAACCTGTGATTCTCACATCCTCATAGGACTCCTATGACTGGAGATTTGTAAAGAAATAAAAGAAAGCAGTAACCCTCATGAAAGTCAAAGGTGAAATTCCCATTGCCTTCCAGGGGACTACCATTGACTTCCCACTACCATGGTAGCCTGAGACTCTAGACAAAATCATGAGCAATGGAAGATCCAAGTTGCAGCATCTTACCTAGCCTTGCCCCAGAGATGAACCACAAAAGATATCCCTTTAGGAACCTTAGAGGTCAAGAAAATTCCTTATTATCTCCTTCCAGAGAAAGTCACCCTTGCTTAGTTTTCATTGACTCTGTTGATCCTGTTGGCAGATCAAATTTAGAGGTCGTTGGGTTGGATTTATTTTGTGCAGAAGCACAGGTCTGTAAAAAGTATTTTCAGAATTTTGGGGGATCAACTGAGTTGTTCCCAGAAGTGAAGGTCTCTCATTTTCTGTAAAGACGTGTATTCTTGCCCATTTGGAAAGCTTTTATCTGGTCAGAAGTAAATAAGATTTTACTGACAACACCAGTCCTGTGAGCAATGATGTATTGTCACCACAAGAGCGTAACTTCTCAATGAAATAAGCTACTATTTAGTAAAGAAATGTTTCGAAGAGTGACCATCCTCAGCTGATCCCGAGCCATGGGTAAACTCTTTGAAAAGGTTGGTTAAATGACAGATACGAACAGCATATTAACTGCCAATATCTTCATATGTACCTAATTTTAAAAATGCTTGATAATCTAATTAAAATTAAACTCTCAGCTTTTGAGTAGTTGTACAGTCCTGTTGGTCTGAAAGCAGAAAGCTGACGCTGAAATTTAGTATCCTGGCATGTGATTTATTGGTAGAGGTGCTCAAATATGGAAACTGGGACTTTGATCTTTTCATGAGAAATAGTTTTCCCATCTGTAATCCAGGGGCATTTCTATCAGCTACTTTATAACTATGTAATAGCTGTAAAATATGAAATGAGTCTGAAAAACTATTAAGGAGGTGGGATTTTCCTCTAATCAATTAACTTTTGAAAGCCCTCATCCTCCAGCAGCTCTTTTAGCACCAAACCACAAATGGGATTGCTCATGCAAAAAAAAGAACACACAGGGTTGTTTTTTTTTTCCACAAGCCTCGATATTGAGATGGATCTTCCTTTTCAATTAATTCAAAAAACCCCATGCATTTATGTGTATGTGTTTGGCATCACCAGGACTAAGGACATTCCATTATTTTTTTTCCTCTTGTGAGCTATGTTAATAACATCAAGACAAATCTGCTCTTGGGGAAAATCACTTGATGCAAGTGAAAGCAAAGCCTTTGATTCATGAACCTTCTGCCCCACAAGAATAGCTCCCCAAGCTTGCTTAGTCTACCAAAATGGGAGCCGAGATGGGATACAGCTGCCGTCTGCACATTCATCTCAAGGGTAAACATGAAAGATCAAGCAGAGCAAAATTAAGGGCAAATGAACTGAAAGTGAGTCAATGAAAGCTAGTAGTTACAAGAAGGTTTCTGACTAGCAGAGCAGTGATGTGATGGGACAGCCTCTTGGGAAAGGAGAAGGGGTCAAAAAAACTTTGCTGATTTAACACAGAGCCTGGATGTCTCTGCAAGTCCCTTCCAGCTCCCCAGCCCTTTGTTCTTCCCTTGTTGGCTCATCCAGAGGTTGGTGAATTAAGTGCAGCATCACTGTCCGTCCCGACCAGCTTGGGCCCTTGCAGCGGGAGCCCTCGCCCCCGGCTGGCACCTGGGAGCGGAGCCATTTCTCTGGGTGTCTGAGCACTGAGCAGCTCGGTGCATGGGGAGAAGGAGCGAGGAGGATTTCTTGCCAACAGTTTATCTCGCCAGTTGGCCCTGTCTTCTCCTCTCCCGTCCTTACTGCTTCCCGCATGGAGCAGCGGCCTTGGCCACTGAATAATGGAAGAGGGAGGAAACCTCAGAGGAATTGAAGAGAGCAGACTGAAGAGATTTAAAAGGACAGCACAAGTCACTGAGAGCCTCAGCATCCCCTGGGGAGAGGGTTTCTGTGCGGTGCTGGGGGTTGCAGGGATGGATGGATGGATGGATGGACGGATGGATGGATGGGGCAGGGATGGCTGTCACAGCACGGCTGGAGAGGGAAGAACCTACTTGGGTGCAACACCCCAAAATACCATGACAGTCCCCCAGCAGCAACAATACACTTTCCCATTGGCACCCCACAGCTATACGTTTCTCCACTCCCAACGGCCTCAGCACTTCCTTCCCCAGTACGGCATTGCCCCTCCATGCAGAGGGTGGTCCTGCAGCTTTCAGAGCGGAAAGCCCTCACGTCAGCAGCATCGCCCTGAAAGCTGAACACGCCTGTGAAAGAGATCAGAGATGCTCTTTGAAGAGTCGGCAGAATTTTTCATTGCAGATTCCCAGCTGCATTTTCCTGCTAACCTTGCATTCCTGAGGATGCAAAGTGAGGCGGGAACGTATGTTCGGAGGACATGTTACCTATCGCACTGGCTACTCCCACAGCCAGGAAAATATTTCCTGCAAGTTTCCTCCCTTAAGAAGGCCAAAAATCAAACCAGTTTTTCCCCCTGAATTTTCCAAACACTCTCTGGGCTGTTCCTGACTGCGTAGAAAGCTCATGTTTCATCCCACAGCTCACAAAAGGTCTGGCATGGATATATATCCTGATAACATTGCCATCATCATCTCTATTGCAGTTACCATTATTTAATTCCTATTTATAGGACTCAACTCAGACAGGAGCATCTGGCATTAGCACACACACAGAGCAACTATAAAGGACTGGTGATAACCAGCAACTTAAAAGTCCCTGGCAAGACTCACCACTCCTGTATTTGGGGGAAGAAACTGGCATCTTTTTCTATGTTCTTGCAGCGCCCAACACAAGGTGCACAACAATGGATGAGGGTGGTTTTCCAGTTTTCGTTGTCAAGCTTCTCCGACCTCTGCTGGGGGAAGCACAGGAAAAGATGTGTGTTTAGGCACGGTGAGGGAGGGGGCAAAGGGAGCCAGACCCTGGCAGCGTAACAGGAGAAGGTGCAGGAACCCTGGCAGATACCACCCCCTGTTGCTCCTCAACTGTGGTACCACCTCTTCCTCCCAACACATGCTCTGCCCAAACCAGAAACCCTCACAAGTCCAAGGTCCTTGAAGGTGATGCCAAGGCGAGCAAGGCAAAGAAAGGCTGGATGCGATGTTGGGAAGGTTTCCCTGGGAAGAGTGGCCCAACCCTCCTCGGGGACAGCCAGGACTGATCAGTTCCCGATATTCCTAATCACAGTGGCGTCAGCACTATTACTTCCTCCCAAAATACAATCCATTGCTAATTATTGTTCAGTAGCAATAATATTATCATGACTATTATTGTATGAACATATATAATTAATTATTCACTTTCTTAACTAAATACTTGATGATATTAATGGTTTAAATCGGGCTATTGATTCACACGCACTTATAGCTAGCATAAAACTCTACCAGCTCTGAAAGCAGTCCTCATCCCCACCCAGGCCTGTCCGTTTGCTTCTGGCCTGATCCTGCCTCTTGACTTTTGCCAGCCCCAGCGTTTCTGTAGCACGGAGCAGAATCAGAGAAATGATTTGGGTTAACACCAGTGCGCTTGGACTCGCCACATCATCATCTCTTCGCTGCGGCCTCTGTCTCAGCATGCGAAGTCATACAAACCGAAAAAAAAGAAGGTGAGATCGACAAATGCGTTGTGGGACACATGTTCAGGGTGCGCAGCTGGAGCTACGGCAGCATCCGACAGGGAGAGGGCACACTCTGGCTCCTGTACAGGCAGCGATGCTTCCGCAAGGTTACGGTTGATAGAGGAACGTGCTCCATCGTCAACCTGACCAAGCGGCCTGTAACACGCACATTTTTGCCTCACACCTGGACAAGCCAGGACGCATCACGTTCATCAGTTAGGTAGCAGATCCAGAGCAACCAGGAGTCACCAAAGTGGCGAGAAGACCCAAATCCTGCTGACTTCATCTGCTGCTCCTGTGCTAATCCTCTCCCCACATTTAAGGGCTTGATTCTGCTGCTTAAGCATAGGAATGCGGTTGAGATGCCACCAGGGATCTGCAACACCCATGTCAGTGTGATGCAAGAGCTACAGGATATCTCCAGCATTCTAGACTTGTGGTGGGAGGTCAGGAGAGATACTCCAGGGCATCACAGCTCTAAGAGATGTGTGTGTTGTTGTGTATGGGCAGCTGTGTCCCATGCATGATGTCCAAATCTGGAGCTGAAACCTGACTTGAACATAGCAAAAGAGACTAGAAGCAGGTGGGCACTGGTTTCTTCCATCTCTCTGCACATTGCACAGGAACCTGGTTCACTCAGGACAGAAATCAATCATCCAGCACCTGCTGAGGAGCTCTGCAACCCATCCTTGATCTTCTCTTTCATGTATCTGTGCTACGTGGACTGCACAAACCACAGTGTGGTGGAGATTGGGAAATGCACCAAGACAGAAAGTGCCGTTGTATGTGGGTTGGTGTCAATTAACTCTAGGAATGTTTTGAATAAATTAAATTATGCTGCAATCTGAAGTTAAACTTATTCTTAATTAAAAGATAAGATATTTTTTAATCCTCAGATGATTTAAAGAAAAGAATAATAAAGTATGGGAATCACAGTCACCCTCCTCAGTGGCTCAAGAGTTTCACAGTTAAGGCCCTCAGCGATGCAGTGTAACTTCGAAGTTGTCCACTGCTATAGACCTGGTTTGAACAGGGAGTTGGACAAGGTGACCTCCAGAGAACTACTCCAACCCAGATCATTACATAGGTTTATAAAACAGCTGTATTACTTCTTATATTGTAAACCCAGCTTTTGGATGCTGAAGGATCAGGATCTGGTTTGGAGACCTCAGTGATGAACAAGTGCAACAATCAAGGGTGAAGAAGCAGGGTGCAATGTGTCAATAAAAAACCTTGAATATTTCCTTTTTTATTGTCAAGGTTCATTCTGGAGAACAGTAGATAGCATATTCTAGTACCTGGAGAGTGGCCTCCATATACAGAGGAGTCCTGGTTCCAGGGACCAGGATTTTCTTCTCCTGTTTCCAGCTGAGCATGCGGACTTGGAAACCTGCATCTTAGCAGCACCCAATAAATTCCAGGAAATAGGGAGAAAACTCTTCTTCCAGTCACTACAGACAAAAAAGAAAAAAAAAAAGATTTCAACATCTTTTGAGCTCCTGATTTGTCTCTTGCTTACTAGCATCCAGCTTGGAGATCATACAGCACAAAGGTATAACTTATGGCTGAATAATGCACTGCAAGTAAACATAAATCCTGACGAAAAGCCAGGAAGGAAAGTCTTACCGAGGCACAATCTAGCCCATGGGAAGCAGTGGATTTTGAGGCTGGGAGGAATGAAATCTCAGGCCTGACACTTTCTTGCAATGATTTAGTCCCACTATCACCTCATTCACTTCACCTGAGTAACTCCTCCTTTATGTCAGTTATGTGAGCGAAGAATAAGGCTGAAAAGAGTCATTTTCCCTTGACAGTCCCAATACAGCCTGTCTTTTTGTTGACTCAAACTCAGATCTTTTTTCCCCATTATTAAACTGATTCTTTTCAGTCAAGGCCTTTTATAGGATGTTCTGCTGCAGTACAATAAAGCACATATTTTAAAACATTCCCACAACGCCTAAAGCACTGCCACGGTCTGTGGCTGGGTCTTATCCTTTGCTTCTGTGCACTGTGTGGAGGAAGCCCTAACACCCTGGATATCTACAGGGCTGCTCCCGATTTGCGCTGGTGCAAACAAGTAAAGAAGCATGCCTTCCCTCTTTATGGCTCATCATCTTGAGCGCCTGCAGGTTCTGTTGCCTCAACATGAGAATTAAGGCTTCTGCAGGATGTTGACTGGGACTTTTGCCTCGGCTAAGGTCCTAAAAAAGACTGTCTCCATAAATATGCTATAACAAACTGCCCCATTGTGTTTCACATATTCCTCTTTGCTGGAAGTGGCTGCCTCTCTTGCAATGAGCTACGTCGTATTTCACAGGACTGAGTTACCCTTCTCTGAAAACCTGGGGATAATCATTTTAAGACAACTTCCCTTGTAAACAGCAAACTTTTATGTATTTCATAATGGCTGTCCTATTATATCCTAAAGCCATAATTATTTTTCAAGTTATTTTCCTCTCAAGTCCATAATCTGTTGCAATAAACAAAATTCAGTGATTAAAGAGGCTGTATTCTTTCCTTCACTAAGAATTTTTTTCAGCATTTTTATTTAAAAGCCTATCTTTCCCCAGCTGTAAGGATTTTATGGGTGTACTCATAGAAAGAATCAAGATAGATATTCAAAGTTAAAGCTTTATCAGCTCACATGGAAGTTTTTATTTTCAAACTTCTAGTCTGGAAATTGAAAGTCATACCATCTTCTTGCAGATACGGTTAAAATGTTCCTTTTCCTTTCAGTGTGTCAAAAATTCCAAAAGGAAAATTACAAAGCTGGCCCAAAAAGTCATAAGGAACCTATTTTATATACAGCTCTCTTCCTGAGAATGCTGTAGATTTAGGGTAATTACTTGTTCTTGCAGTTTTGTGGCTTAAAAAAACCGATTGCAGTAGTTTGTTTGCCTTATGGCCCAGTGTTAAGGTCTTTGCGTATTTGATTTTAAGTGGAGTTTGGCCTGAGAAAAGGCTGAAGGATTAAGAGTTTAACATCGCTTAATCGCTTCAAATTATTTTAACAGGAGACTATGTGGTTCACAGACACTTTTTTTTTTTGTTTGTTTCATGGTTTAAGCCTGGGGCTGGGAGCTGGAGCTGGGAGCCCAAATCCGGATCTTGTATCGCCACTTATTTCCTGGGTGGTCTTGGAGAAAATCGACTTGAATTTCTTGTCTTGACAATCGGGTAGTGACGCTGCCCTCGCGGACCTTCCCACCCTGGGGGGCACTGAGCAGAGCCGCTGGCGTTGGTACCCGCTGGGAGCGGCCCGGGGGGCTCGGAGGGCTCTGGCTCTCGTAGCCTGGCCGGGGCTGGAGTCACAGTGAAACGACTCAGACGCACAGCGCGGGTTAATTGGGAGGGTAAAGTTGGCACCTCCAGCTCAGGAGGAGTTTATTACCAACTCACAAGGCGTTGGAGGATGCAGATAAAGATGCCCTGCAAAGGGATGGCAGGGTGGCTTGTTCATCAGGGTTGTCTTTGGAGAGCCAAAGCACTACACAGTGGGCCCAAGGTATGGTGGATAGGAGCCTCGCAAGGCACCTCAGCTGGCAAAGACTTCAGGATGATCACCAATGGGTGCTAATGGCAGGATTCATTTCACCTAATTTTAGCTGCCTAAAAACATCCTAGCAGGTCATTTAGGACATACTATATGAGTACTATATATGCTAAGGGCTATTTTCTGACCTTTTTTTGGACCCCGTGTCCAGAAATGATAGCATGGCTCTTGCCCTTACACCCAACCCAGTGGATACTCACAATCACCCGCACGGGGGATGTTCCCTGTCCCTGCTGGCCTCTGAGCCATGCCCAGGGTCTGTCTGGGAGATGCCAGCGATGGAGATCAGAGCCACACGGGGCCATGACTAACACTACAGCTGATTGAATGTAGCTCCCAGGAACATTTCCTGGCACTGCTTAATTATGAGCACGTCCATAGCCTCAGCATCTGCTTAGTGGAGGATAACTGATCTCAGAAGATGTATTTAAGAGGCCACTTGCATGATGATGTCTTCCTTCTGCCTGGAAGAGCCATAAAAGACCCTAAGGTAAGGATACACTGAGCTTTGTGTGACCCAGAGCCTCCCAGCCAGGTGCTGCCCGGAGAAATGGCCTCACCTCAGTGCAATGATGGAAAAAATAGGTCTTTTTCCTCTCCTAGGAAAGCTCCAAGTGACTGTGGAAAAGCTGAATGACAATATGGTCCCCACTGCAAGGGAAAGACAGACTTATAATGGAACAGGCAGGTGGGATTAAACTTGACCTTAAATTGAGAAATGTGGGTAGATTCCTCATTCCCAGACATCAGGGCAGTTTCGTGAGAAGGCCAAGGGGCCAGTAGCACAACTGCCATGTGCATGGCCTGGCTCACTCAGGAGAAAAGCAGCTGCAAAACCCATCCTCCCCATCACGGGGCAGCTGCATCCTCTCCTCTGCTCGCAGCCACAGCCTGGGAGTTGTGCTTGTTAATACACCCTCATAATGAGCGACTCACAAGCATACGTGGACGTGCAAAGCCCACCGAGCTACCGAAGTGCCGATTTATTACTATTCTGTTTGACACTGGGCAACGTCTGCCCTTTGCTAGTCATGGTGCTACAGAAGTGGTGTCCATCTCTGACCAGCTCCCATTGCTTTTAAGGTGCAAAACCCCCTCGGAGCACAGTGCACCCCACCTGGGTGCAGCCCAAGGGTGACCTTGCAGGTTGTTTGTAGCCGTCCCACATTACACAGGATGGTGTCCCTGGCAATGACAACACTGTCCCTGGGGAGCGCTGGGACGATGACTGCAGGAGCCAGGGGACTGGGGGAGACTGGGGGAGACTGGGAGAGCCTTGCAAGCTGATCGTGATGCCTCCCCTTCCCCCTTCCTTCCCCGAGCATTTTATATCCCTGAAGCCCTCCCCTCTCTAAGATAATTAAGGGCACAGGAGAAATTAAGCTAATTCTTTTGGGGCTGTTGCATCTCTCTTATCATCAGTTTTTACTCCCCTGCTTACTACACGTGTGTAATTAAAGCAGGTTTGTCTGCTATAAGATGAAGCACCCTGTTCTTCTAGACCAGTTACGATTAGAGTGGTGCTTGGCCTGAGATTTTGGTGCCTCTCACCTACCCACAGGAAATTCCACCTAAACTGAGCCAAAACGCTTGAATCCCCACGGGTGGAAGCAGACGTGAATCCCCCTCCCCGCTCACCCACCACGACGTTCCTGCTGTAAAGGGCTGACAATCTGTAACAGGTCGTGCCGGGTCACTGACCGACCTTCCCTGCAATCCCTGCCCAGCTGGCATTAAATGACAGCCTGTGCCATTTTTAAATGCTGCCATCAGAGTCACCGTGGCAACCTTAAAACAGACCCCAGTGCCAAGCCGTATAGCTGCTACAGCCACGCCGAGCCCTGGGGACAGATTTAGTAGAGGCATAAAGCAAAACAGCACCAAAGGGCACAAGGACAGCACAAGGGATGAGCCTCGTTGAGATCCCCAGCGCCTTTGTGCAAGAGCCTGGTAATATAGGAGAAGGGAAAGGAGGGTGAGAGAAAGCTCTCTGCCTCCCCTGCCTGCAGGCAGCCTGGAAACGGAGAGGCAGATCTGGCAAGGAGTGGGGAAATGCACGGGCCACCACCAAACAGTCGATATTGGCAGTGTTGTGGGGACTCACAACGTTGGGTCACCAGCTCAAAGACCAGGAGGGACCTCATCTGGGTGAAGGTTTGCGGCAGGTCTTGGAAATGAACCTGCAAACTCCTCAACCAGACCCCCCCCCATCTGGAAGGGCATCGAGCATTGATGTGCACCACGCAAGTGAGGGTAATCCGTCCAAGAGGTGCGACTACCTGCTCCACACCTTCTTGCCTTTCAGGACTCTTCTTCCCTGCGGGATTTACGAGACTCCAAACAGGCAGTGCTTTATCAAACTTGGGCTTGGGTCAGTGCCACTCTCCCTTCCATTTTACCCTGCTGTCTCAGGTTCAAGGATACAACTATAGTGGTGTAAAGCGTTACAGAGCGCTACCTGAGCCATGGTTACCATCTTTTTTAGTGCTAGGTGTTCCTCCCAAATATAAGGTAACATATTAACTTCATTTTTTTCATCAGAGCTACAGTTGCCCGTTCTTTTTGTCCTTAAGGCCCATATAAGCCTGAGGATGAAGACTAAAGTTAAGTGTTCATGTGAAAGGAGATGTCTCAGCATAAGGTGCAGTCACTAGTGCCTGTAGAAATAAAAGTTGCAGTGATGACATTGATACTGTAACGCAAACCTGTGCTAAAATCAGAATCACCCCAAGCGCCCATAAATCATCAATCTGGAAAAGAAACAGTGTTCTCCTAAGTGGGTCTTCATTACTTGAAAGTTCAGGTTCA
>NW_010522885.1:18228-34787 GCF_000687285.1 Phaethon lepturus
TGCCTCTCCCAAAGATGCTGTGTCAGTCAGGCCAGGTCTGAAGTTGTTCCTGCTGTTGGTTTTTGTGACCACGCTCCCATAAATATGAGATGAGCAACAATTGCAGGCAATATTGTGGTTGCCTGTGCCAGCACCTTGGGGCTTTACTACAAGGTGGTTATTGATCCCACTAGATAACATCCTTACGAAGATTCTTTAGAAACCAACAGCATCTCCCACAGTTGATTAGGCTGTAAATTAGTGGTGATTATTTTCATAACTTTGGAGTTGGCTCTAGTTTATTGTCTTTTTTTTAAAGGAGAGAAATAACCATGGCTTATTTTCCTGAGAATGTTCTTAAGGCTTATTGATGGGAGTGAATTTCAGAACTCATTTAAATGAAACATGTCCTCAAAGTCTTTGCTGAACAAAACTGAGACCTCTCCCAGCACATCATGCACCTTTTTTTTTTTCTTTTTTCTTTTTTTTTTCCCCATTCACCTTTTAGTTACAAGGTCCTCAGGGCACAGATTGTTTGATACAAGTTTCAGTTGTGAGGCTGGGGGTGTTGTGATGCCAACATGATACAGCCTTGTGATAAGGCACAGCTCTATGTGATGCGATACGTGCTACCGCTGTTTGATGCATTTGATCCTGAACCATGCAAAACAAGAAGAACATTGCATTCCTTTACCTTCTATTCACGTATTTCACCACAAGGGCTGTTATGTGGCCATTCGGCAGTGGGCGTGAAAGATTAACATCTACGACAGCAGAGCCAAACCCTGACTGGAGATAATTATGTAGAAGGTATCTCATCCTCCCTGGGGTCACTCTTCCACTGAGCGCTTTTACTCAACCTGCCAGTTTTGTGGGGGGAGATAAACTCGCTGGAACATGCCTCCCGAGTTGCAGAGCTGTTAATATTGAACAGAGCTGGCTGCTCATTTCCTCTTCTACCTGCTATCTTTTGTGCGTTTGACAGTAAGCAGAAATACGTGCTTCATGCTTACTGGAGTAAGGATGCTCCCATTGACTCATAACCTGAAAGCACCAGGGCAAAGAGAAGCTCAGCCATTAAAGCATGGTTTGGAGGCGTGAAGAGATGCCAAATCCAGTCTCTGCTGTCTCTAGTATTTGTCAGTTGATTAGGAGATCGAGGGAGTAATGATAAAGCCTAATGACCTCTTCTTTGGGCTTGCTGCCTTTACACAGTCCACAGAGGGAACTAAAGTACCTATTCAGATCCCTATAATAAGGGGGTGCGATTCGTCTCACGTAATATTTTCACAGTAGTTATCTACAGCTATACCCCAGGCTCTCTTTAGAGCCAGTGGTGAGAAAATAGCAGTCCCCAAGGGGCATTCATCTGACCTATTTTAAACATCAGTTTTAGGATGAAATTAATCATCTTCCAGCAGTTCCTACTGCTCTCCACTGTCATAAGCAGAGTCTTGAATGTCCCAGAGGCAGAAGCCCACCGCCAGTGCCTGCTTTGGATGTTTGAGATGGTCTCCTCTCTCAGTGAGATGTAGGCTGTGTTCATGTGTAGACTTCTGGCATCTGAGGTGCAATGTCATGGGATTAGCCTGGGCAAAAGTAAGGATATTTTCTTTTTTCCTCACTGTTGCTGAGGAACAAGGCAGGCAGCTAAGATCATCCGTTCCTTTCAGGATTTTCGTCTTTTTCTTTGGCTTATTAATTGATCAAATAGAGCGGCAGAATAGGTCTTGGGTTGGGTAGCTCTGCTATCCCAGCTGTTGAGATGGACAGACCCAAAGAAGAAAACAAGTCCTTCTCCTGCAAAAGATCCCCCTAAGACTGCCTAAAGCTGCATGGACCAACTGTTTTGTATTAAGATGATTGGTCACAGCTTGTTCTGTCACCTCCTTTACAGAGAAGAGCAGCCTTCCTCCAGAGTCCAGGCTGAAAAACATCTGCATTTTCTAGAATGGGTCAATAAAAAAAGAACATGGATGTAGAAAACCAATCATTCTTTTTTTTTTTAATAGCAGGTGAAAGATATATCGTACAGCTTTTGAGGAACTCACCCAAATCCTGACACGCTCTAGTCACCAGAAGTGAAAATAGAAATGTAGAGACTGAGACTGTGGTGTGAAATTGTAGGACCCTGTTTGTTCTGCAGCCCATGCCTGAAAAGTGTCTTGGCGTATATCTGAAGAACCGATTTGGCATAGCGTCCTAGGAAAGCGCATTTCAGTTACTGCATTTTGTTCATTTTCATGTCTTTCTAATGCAGATGCAGCTGAACTATACCATTGATTCATGTACACACCTCTTTTCCATATAGATGATGACTGCATCAAAGAAGCCAGTGCTCTGAAATAGCACACAGTGAAATACTACAGCAATTCTCATTTGAAGTCTATAGTGGGAGAGCAATTTCCAAAAATTAAGGGCAAAGTTCCTAATCCATAGCAGCTTTTTGCCAGGGAGATGTGGGAGAGAAGAAACAGGATGCATCCTGCATGAATCATCACTGTAACCACCCTGGATTTATTAACTGAAATTATGAGGAACACCAAAAATTATTAAAACCTCAAAAAGTCTGGTGGAAGGCGTCGCCTCAAGGACTGGCTATTGTGAGATAGTGCCATAGTGTTCCTGTTGATTTTAAAGAATTGAGGGCTAAAAGGGTCAAGTTTTCAAGACTAATAATTTATTTTAAAAAACTATGGGAGAAGTGTCATCACCGCCGATGACAAGAGAGGGGTAGAGACACCCCCAGAGCCTGGGAGTCTCTCTCCCTCCCCAAAACAGGGTATCTACAACAACCCCTCTTCCTTTATGCTCACCCACCTCATCAGTGTTCGCACATGATGGCTGCCTCCCAGTCCTATGTTAGAGACCCCACATCCACCCCTCATTACTCATAGTACCAATCTCTGTAGATTTGCCCTCACCAAGGTGTTGAACTACGTCATTCGTTTACAGGTTTGGGACCCAGGTTTCAGAAGTACCTGTGACAATACCTCCCTGGGGTTCTTCCTCCACGCTTTACTTTATGACCCCATCCCAGTCTGCTTGGTTGGAGGGAGAAGGGCACAAGCTATCCCCATGCTGGAAGTGGCCCTGCTGTGCCCCACATCAGGCCCAGTCTTGCATGTAGCCACCTGCCTAGTTGGTGTGTTTGACCTTCCCCAAAAACAACCCCTGAGATCCCAGTAGCTGGGAACTCTGCAGGCTGGGAGGGTGTGAGGGACCCATGTTTTTGTGGGATGATCTGGTAGGAAGGAGTGGAACATTTCTTGTCTTTCAAGGCATACCACTTCCAGTGTCCTCACTCCATATTTTACAAGCTTATTCTTACATTCAAATTTGACTCAGTTGTGTCCTGGCTGTCATGGACCCCAAAACAAAATACCTGCACTACCCAAAGTCCTGCTTCTGCAGGGCTGTCCCTAGCAGCTGGCTCTTGCAGGCTCCCAAAGGGAACAATCTTGTAGGCTGCTGCTCTCCTTTGCTAATTCTCTGTGAATATCTGCTGCAGACCCCTCTCCTCCCCAGTCCTCTGCTTAGGCTTCTCTGTTCCCTGTCCTTGGACCCCTTCTTTGTCCTTGGACGCGAGTGTTCAGCTCCTGAGCTCCCTTTGGGGTCCTGGTGTGCAGCCATTGTGTTGCCCTCCATTTGCAATGTCCTGGCCTGGTTTTCTGCCCACTCTCAGACCTGTCCAAATCTTCCGGGAGGGAGAGATTTGAGCTTTATGGTTCTCAACAGAGAAAGCATCACCACAGTGCCCCTGGGGGAGAAATCCTGTGGAGTGAGAGCCCAGACCATGTCTTCAGTGCAGGAAACTCCTTGGAAGAACACAGAGGAAAAGCTTCACTCGGTATCACGCCAAGGACTCACCGTGAAAGGTGAGGTTTAAGTACAGTAGATAGCCCTCGCCTCTCTGTGCTCACTTAACAGCTAAGTCTTTTCCCACACCATTTTTTGCCAGCTCTCCTCACTGACGGAGAAGTGAGGAGAGAAGCAGAGATGAAGATGTGCCTCCCAGAGGGGTCTGCTTCTTCTTGGGCAGCCATCGGTACCTGGAGATAACAGTATGTTTCCTCTGCATTTTAGAGAGGCTGAGAGAGGCTCAAGCAGGGAAGCTCGGAAAAAAATTACCAACCAGGTCATCTCCACTTCATGCCATCGGAGCTCAAGCTGAGGGAGGAGAAGGACGATGTTGGTTTCTCCTTCCCAGCTCAACTGACACTGCAGCGGCCTGGAAAACACGTCAGATGCAGGTCGCGCTACCTGGGAGTGAAACGGCCCAAACCGTAGCACTCATTTAAAGATAAAGACCTCCTCTCAACACGGTGGTTTCTGTATAAGCCAGCCAGGGGTTGCAAAGTCTGGAAGTGGTGGGCATGGATTTACCAGCAAAGAGGGTGAGGAGGTCCTAGAAACAAAGACTGGAAAGGACATTGAGAGACCAGGTACTCTCTCCACCGTCCGTGTGGTTTGGTTCTGGGCTCTGCTCCATTGCAGGCTCTCCCCACATTCACGAGTGTTCATCTGGGGAGGCTGGATACCCACTCCTCGCTATTTTTAAAGATGAATGTTAATATGTTTAATTGCCAGTACTCTAGGAAGAGAGCCAGGGCTAAAAACTATCTACTAAGAAACTGCCAAGAAACACTGTTAAACAAGATCTAGGAAAAAAGCCAGACACAAAAATTTATGATCTTTATCTCTGCAATAATAATTTCACAGTGGTCAACTGAGGAGCAGAACAAAGGTCATCAGTTTCATATCAGCTGGAGTTTGTGAAAACTTTTGTTTCCTTTAGTGTGAGCTTGCCCTGCAGGTCTCATGCAGAAGACCCTACAAATGAATGCAAAAACCTGGCAGTCCAGACTGACCCACTTGCTCCCATCCTTTGCTCAAGACCAAAGAACTGTGCAATTCCAAATCAGAAACCTCCCTAGCACTGGTCAAAGCCCAACCCTTCCTCATCCAGGGAAGAAGCCTGTTTCACCTCACTTATTGAATGAGTTAGCTATAGAAATGCTCCAGTGAACTTCTGTGTTACTAAACCCACTTTAATTAACATCAACAGTCATGACAGGCTATCCAAGAATTTTGTGTTTGTAGAAATGCAAGAGCCAACCTCATCTTAGATTTCCTTCCTTCCAGCAGGACAGGGGACAAGCAAGGCACCCATGAAGACCTCTGAAAATAAATTAAAGGAGAAGAGGCTCTTTTTTTATTATTATTTCCTGGTTCCGTAGTAGAAACAATTCTAAGCAAAATATACACAGTTTGCTTCTTGACACTGCTGCCAAGATTCCCAACTTTACAGCGAGGATCAGATTTCAGAATATTTTCAAACCAGCCCTCACAAAATGAATTGACTATCCAAGAATCTTGGCTTTGGATGTTATTTATTTTTAAGGTAAAGTTCTGGTCCCAGTGACTGCAGAGAAAAAACTTGAAAACACAATCTCTGTGAGCTTTAATGACTCAGAGGGTGGGATTCAGTTGCCTACACACAGGAGCTTGATGCCATATGAGATGCCCTTGTATATCTGAGACATCCTATGGTGTTGGCAAAGCAACATGGAGTTGAGGGAAGATGAGCACTCCTCAGAAGCAAGAGCTGGGAGTCTGGGGCTGGATTCCCTATAGCATCTAACTTGGCTCTAGGAAACTATGTTTAGACAGCTGAATCAAGCCCTAACACACACATATAAAATATATATAATCAGATCAATCAGTCACTCAATCAATCACAGGAGATATTTCCAAATCTTCAGATTTCATGTCAGTTCTGGAGGCAATTTAAGCAGTATTTCAACGCTCAGGACTGTGTTAGAAACACACTATTTGCTTCACTGACACTTCCAAGCATACTGAAGCATTCATCTGGCCCAGGCTCTCTGCTCCCCACCCTTTCTGCTAACGTTCTCTTCTCCATCCTCTGTCCCTTCTGCAGCTCTACCACAGCCGCGAGAGACGTAGTTCCCTGCCTGATCTCCAGGCTGTGAGAGAAACAGCAGAGGTTTGGGTTTGTTTTTTTTTTTTTTTCCAAAGGAGAGGTATGCAAAATGCAGGAAGCAAAGACTTTCCACCGGGCGAAGGGGAAAGAGCTGTGACATGGTTTATGGAGCCCTGAGGGGTAATAGAAGGGGCTGGCACATGAACCATCAGCAGCTTTGGGGCAGCATTACCTCAGAAAGTCAGAGTCTTCATGGAAAAGCAGGATATTTTTAGTTTACCCAGTGTATTTAAATCATCTTGGAGTACATTAAAATTATAGTAATTATCCCACCTTCTCATGTGGGATTCTGGGAGGTGATGGATTGGCGGATCGTGTGCTGGTGGAGCCATCTTCGGCGAGGTCCTTCTGCAAAACAGAATTATTTTGTTTCCACATTTTACAGCTGCAGCATTCCTGGCCCATTAATACTTGACAGTTGAATACTGGGATCTATTCACATCACACCCTTCTCGCTCCAGTGGCTGCCTCGCACAACACCCCAGAGCTGAGACAACCACTGTGACACAAACGCCTTCAAAACAAAAATGCATTTACACTCTTCTGGAGCTGTGAGCTTACACACGCAGGCAAGGCTGATGTTTTCTTCAAGGCAATATTTAACCTCTGCTTTTCCCTGCATGGCTGCGCTGTGGGGCAATGCAGGGAAACCCGACGTCTCCCAGCCCCTGCTCTCGTCTCACTGCTCCACCACTGCAGGCATGAGAAGGGGATTTATTTCACTGCGGCAGCACCATTGAAAAAGAGCTGCTGAAAAATGCAACATTTTACACACAAAATAGGGCACGTTCTTTTTTAGATCAGAAGGTTCATGTTTGTGATCACAAAAAAAAAATGCAGGGGGCTGAACGGAACAATCTTTTTTCTTGACGAAGAAACCATTTCCCTTATAAATTAAGTAATCACTAGATTCTGGGTTATCTCTGTTTTTAACCTCACTTTTAAACGACGGTGCTTCTGATCTCAGGATAAGGTCTCTTCCCCTCTCTTTGTTTCTTTTCATCAAAATAAGAATTTTACCAACATCTGAAAAAAATGGTTCTTGGTTCTTGTTGATGCATCAAAGTCAGGGAGAAGTCCCCAGAATCCCTCCTGGTGGAGTGACACATGCTTCTGCCAAGCCTTGAACTGCCCCCCAGCCCAGAGTGACCTTGGAGGTCCCCCCAGCCCAGTGTTACCTCGGAGGTCCCAAACAGCCATGACAACAGGCTCTTTGAAGCCCTGCAGGGTGTGATCCCTCCACAGGAAGACCAAGCAAGCCAAAGGCTTGCAAGGAGAAATTAACGGGGTCCTTTGGTGGAGGCAAGCGATTCCCATCCTGGTTGCCCGCACTTGGAGCACCGTAGCAAACCTTTGGGAGGGGATCCAGGCTACCGCCTTGTCCCAGGACAGGATCCATGAGCGGACAGGCTGCAAGCCTCCGCCGCCTCGTCTCCTCCAGCTTGGATGGAGAAGTCCCCATCACCCATCCTCTGCCTGTGGGAAACCTTGCCAGTGTCTGGCCATTCCCCTGCCTCACACCCATATTCTCTGGCCCCTTCCCAGCTCTTCCAGCAGCATGTTCCTGATTATTTACTCTCTTGAAAAGCTGCAGAAAAATGCTGCTTTCCCTGAATACTAAGTAAGGAAAAAAAAAGAAAAAAAAAAAAAAAGAACATTCCCTTCCTGGACTGTGTTTGTTCTCTGGTTTGAAGTTCGCTGTTACTGCTGAAAGCTTTTGTGACCCTTGGAGATGTTTGATGCAAGTGACCTCTGATGTTTGGGACACTGATACCGCCCCATACCGAGTTTGTTCTTGCATGGAACTTACATATCTCTCCATCCATCTATCCATATGTCCTGGTTTCAGCCAGGCTAGAGCTGGTTTTCTTCACAGAAGCTAGTGTGAGGCTGTGTTTTGGATTTGGGATGAGAAACTGTTGATAATGTGCTGATGTTTTGGGTTGTTGCTGAGCAGTCAAGGACAGTCCAGCTTCTTGTGCTGGCCTGCCCGCGAGCCGGTGGGGGTGCCCGGGGAGCTGGGAGGGGACCCAGCCGGGACAGCTGACCCAGACTGGCCAAAGAGATATTCCCTACCATACGACGTCATGCCCAGCACATAAACTGGAGTTGGCCGGGGGGCGGAAATCGCTGCTCGGGGACGGGCTGTCGATCACGGGGTGGTGAGCAATTGCTGTATTGGGCATCACTTGTTCTTGTACTTTCCTTTGTTGGTATTATCATTGTTGTTCCCTTCTTTCTTTCTGTCCTATTAAACCGTGTTTATCTCAACCCATGAGTTTTGTTCCCAATTCTCTTCCCCGTCCCACTGTGGGAGGGGGAGTGAGCGAGCGGCTGCGTGGTGCTTAGTTGCCGGCTGGGGCTAAACCACAACACCATACATAAAATTATCTTCCTCTTTCTCTCTCATTCCAGTACTATCTGATCAGTTCTTGGCTTTCTTTACACTTCTTTCATCAAATTAATATCCTGCCCCCGAGGATGTTTTCTCCCTGTCCCGGATTTTCTCTTTTTACACCCTGTCATTTCCCTCTCCATCTTGCCTTCTTCAGACCTGCTCCCCTTCTCTCCGTGCTGCCAATTTACAGTTGCGTTATGTATTCAGCATAACATATATATTTAAATGGGATGATTTCCACTAACATCAACAGTCTGGCCCATTAATTTCAATAGTGGAGCTGACAGCTCGGGCCTGGAGTCTCATTGCCTGGTGACACAGGAGTACAGCTGCTTGAACTTGACGGGTAACCGTTTCCAGCGCCTAGCTGCACATCTGCAGGAGGAAGGAAATACTTTCTGTAATGCTGGAAAAAATAAAGCCGCCTAGATTTCCCTCCCCCCCACCCCCAGATGATGATATTCATCATTCAAACATTTCAGCTGAGTGGGTGTTTAATTCAGAGTTTGGAGGGGGACATTTATGGTGTGTTCCTAGCTTTGCTGTTGATCCTTTGTTCCAACCGCTGCGGTGTTGCCTTTACCAAGGGCTTCTCCTGAACCACTCAGAGCACTGCCGTATATCCAGCAACACTGGGTACCCTGGTATCTTCAGAACCAGTTGCTGAATTAAAACTGAGAATGATGATCTCTCCTCAGTGAGGTCGCTATATTGAAAAATTATAGCAGAGGGGAACGAGGATTTCTTTGAGATGGGTCTGGCATGACCTTGAACAGACCATGCTGAGTAGGGTCCAAGTCCTGACCTGAGATACCAAAGTTAGCAAAGCTTCAGGAATTGACTCAAACTTTTCAGGGTCTCACTTCCAGTTGCTCCAGGAAAATGTGTGATTAACACCAGCTTTGTTTCCTCAAAGTAACTCAAGTATTCTCACCCACCACGTCATTAGCTACCCAGAAAGGCACAGATACCTGCAGGAAATGTTTTGTGCTGCAGTCTGTTGGCGAGCTGTGCTCCCATGTGTCACCCTGTGCGCGATCTTCACTTCACGGCTGGACAGAAGGAGGAAATGGGCCATGAGTGCCACTCGTGGGATGCAGCCATGGGGGATAATCGCTACCTCAAATCTGAGTGACTGGGGGAGAAAAGGAAGTGTCGCGGAAGCAGGGCGGTTGCTTTCAGTGGGACAGCAAGAGAAACCAAGTCTGCTGGGCCCCTGAGTATAAACCACAATTTTCAATCTCTAATGTTGTTTTTTTCTCTTTCTGAGCAAAAATCAGGTGCTGGGGATATCGACCTGACACTGCTCGTATAATTCTTGCTGCAGCATGCACCAACTTTGCCTGGAAACGGAGAATGAATACAGGCCTAAACATGTCAAAAAGTGTCAGAAAGTGTCCTCCTGCCTCCATGACAATCTCCCAGCAGCCCTACCCTTTTTCATTATCTTCTTGCAATGCTCTGGGCAGCGTGGTCTTCTTTCGTGTATTAACTCCTAGCAATTTAAGGTTGAGATTTGGGCTGGTTTTGGAGGATAATCAGCTACTTTCACATCGAGAAAAAGGAAATAGCTCCCACTGAAGTCACGCGGCTGGACTTCAGATGATGCCTAGAGCACTAGTAAGGAAATCTATAGGGAAAGTCACCCAGTCTGCTGTACTGCCAAGATCTCCCTACCAAAGGTCTTGGAAAGCACAATTTTTACACAGTTTCTGCTAAAGGAGAGCAGACTCACTCACAGACCTTATTTCCGAACACAAGCTGAAGAAGTGTAAAGATATGAGCAACTGTTGAAGTTGGCCCTGCTTTGAGCAAGGGGGTGGATTGGATTCTCTCCAGGGGTCCCTTCCAACCAATTTTTTTCTATGATTCTATAGTTCTATGATATAATTTGCTCTATCTAGGGGGAAGCTGAATTCTAGAGCTGTTAAAAATGCAGTAGTCTACAGAGTTTTGATCCTTAGGTCAGAAATCTTCTGAGGTACCTCATCAATCCACTATCCTGCTCTGGTCCTCTGTCCTCGAAGGGCGTGACGAAAGCAGGAATCCCTACAAAATAGATTTGGCAGTGCCATGTACCGCAGACACTTTGGGCTTTTTTTCCTAAAAAGAGACAAATCTGGTCTGGATTAAAAAAACAAGACCTTCTTTCTGAAGTCTGTTGAAAAGGCAACAGCAAGCAACATCGTTCTGTAACTGATTAACCAAACTCAAAGAGTCATTCAGCTGATCCAGAGTACATATTTGCATTCAGTAATATGGTCATTCATTGCACCTTGTGACCTACTGAAGCATGAACAGGGCTTTTCCCTTCCCTATATTTCACTGAGTTTCCTTTCAACACAATAGTTGTCTCCAGGCCCAGAAGTTTGTCCCGATGAGCTTGGATTTTCCAGAGGAAACTCCTACCTATTTTGTGGCTTTCATTTTGTATCTTCTCTAGAACAGCAAAATGCCTAGTCCAGGTGATAAATCAGAGGTGGGAGGGAAGGGGCTTTGTTCTCCTTAAAATAGTTAAGGAAAGAAAAGCTTCACTTTTGTGAACATTGATGCTGAAACACCCTGAGGAGATGATGGGCAATTTTACACAAATATCAAGGCTAAGCCACACTCTGCATTAACAACTTTAACATGTCCAAGAACCCCTTCCTTCTTGATTTGGTTCAGAGTAGGAAATTAGATATTTCTTGTATGCGATCAATCAATGCTAAGCCACACTCTGCATTAACAACTTTAAGGGTGCATGTCCAAGAACCCCTTCCTTCTTGATTTGGTTCAGAGTAGGAAATTAGATATTTCTTGTATGTGATCATGTCTCACAAGTGGTTTGGGGCTGAAATGATGCAATATCAGCTTATAGCAGTGATGAACTGAACCCACATTGGGAATTCTATCGACTAATCTAGATGGAGATCACAGCATGTAGATGACTCAATCCCAGGTCTAGTCCCAGGAGGAGACCAAGTGATCTAACAAAATTCTGCTCAGCCATGATTCCAGGTTGTGTATCCATTCCCACAACCTTTAAAAGCATCTTTAAAGGTCTTGCTTTTTTAGGTTGGCTTCTTGCACAAATCTAGCACCACCTGGGTGTGCTTAAATATAATGCCCTTAAATTTGCAGTCCCCAGGGATCCACTTCTGTGATTTTGGAGCCATCTGATAACAAGCAAAAGTCTCTCCTCTCCTCTGAGCCTCTTGGTCTCAGCATACAAGTGCTGCCAGTCCATCTCTCTGCTGCAGTGCTTCTCCCAGAAGACAGAGGATCATGCTTATCTGACTAACTTTCTAAAATAGTTCAAACAAGATCAGATGACTCATGCTGTAGAAATGACCCATCCTCTCCATAAAAGGAGCCTTCCATGATCGGTCCTTTATGAGATACCTATGATGTGGACATCTAAAGGCTGGTGAGATGAACTCTAGAAGAAATATGGTTCAAGAAATACAGAGAGACTACTCCTAGGATCTAGGAGATGAGAATGGCCCCACCCTTTCCCATCCTCACTTTCAACTAATTTGAGTTTGTTTGCTTTTTACAGAGCAATAAAATAAATGTATTACTGCTCCCTTGCCTGTCTCTGACTTTGAATAGGGCTCTGAAAGACACAGCAGGAAAGGATTTGGGCTGCATTATAGCATGGGCCACATGGTAAATTATTTATTTGCCTGTTTATGTCCTGTAATAAAAAACACACAAACAAAACCTTCCTTCTTCCCCTCTTAAAACTCTCAATTTATGTGTGTAGATAGTTTCTACAATCCCCAGTTCAGTTTGTTTAGACCATACATGCTGTCTGAGCAATCTGCAAGCACTTGGAGAGCTTCAGTGGCACAGACAAGTACTAGTGCCCCTGCTGATGCAGAGAGGCATCAGCGTAACTGCGGCTCGTTGGGACCCAACCATTTGCCAAGGTCACAGCCAGAGCAGGATTTCAGGTTCAGAGGAGCAAACTTGGGAAGATCTTCAGAGGATTTGAACTTTGGAGGACCAAAGTACAGGGACTGTGTCCTGCTTTGCGTGTTGCTTGTTTCTCTGTCTCATATACCCTCATTTTGTCCAGACAAAGAGTTCCTTGGGTCAGGAGAAGTTTCTCTTTACAAGTTTGCACCCAGCACAGGATAATGGGCTCCTTCTCTTGAGTAATAGTCATCTTTAAAACTCCCTTCCTAACCTAAACGCTATATCTGAGGGGAAGAAAATGTAGCCATAGGTTTCAGCACTTTGGCACTGATTGTGAATGGAGATACCCAGGATGCAACCAGTGAGTGATAGTATTTACAGCTAAAACTCCACAAGGCCAGTGAGGGCATGAAAATGGGAATTGCCCCTGAGTGTCCCAGGGTAGAATTTGTCCCAGAATGAATATAGCTTGCAGATACCACCTTGATCTAGAAAAGCAGGCTGGAATTTTTACTGGCCGTCCTTGTCCTGCTGGCCAGCTGGCAGATGGATCTGTGCATCAGATGTGTCTGTGCCATGAAGAAATGTTGCAGCACAACTTCTCCTTAATCACCTAATATGAGCTATCAGGTTATCTATCTATGAGCTGTCAGGATGTGGTTTAGTGGGCATGGTGGTGTTGGGTTGATGGTTGGACTTGATGATCTTAAAGGTCTTTTCCAACCTTAATGATTCTGTGATTCTGTGATCTAGCTGAGACTGAGAGCTGAGGTTCCTGTGAGGAAGGACTGGAATCAGCTTTCAAGGTGAAAGGAGGATAAAGCAGTGTTTTGGTGAGAGACAATATTAAAAAGCAGGTCAAAGAGGACAGTCAGTCTGTTGATAGTCAACCTCCTCATCTTGCTCTGAGTGCTTTCCAGAGCACCTGACAGTATGTAATGTGTTTGCCCTCACAACTCACCTATGGGGGTGTCACAGGCAAGGAACCAAGGCACAGTTAACTGTCTTCCTCAGGTCTGCCCTCACCCATACTTCCCCAGCTTAAACCTGACTTTTTCTTCCCCTGAAGTCAGCTATCTCTATAGACCTGCTGAGTGACGGGGGTGCAGGACGCTGATTTGGGTAGTGCTGGTCCAGAATTACCGACTCCACCATTTAAAATGATGATTCAAATCCCACATACCCTCGAGGCAGCTAGGTGTTTACACTGATAAAAACTCATCCTTCTAAATCTTCAATGTTGACCCTTTTCTTCATCATCATAGGAGCTTGAAACATACTTTCCCCCCAAAAAAAGAAAACTGAAGGGGCCTAACTCCAGGGAAATGGAACAAGAGCAACAAACCTTGTGGATCTACCCAGGAGAGCTGGGAGGTGTGTTTTTTTCCTTTTTTCTCTGATCAATGGTACCTAAAATGCCACATACACTAAAAACATGCAACTCTTGATGAAATCTGAAGGAGAATTAACCTGAAGGTTGAATGTGCTGACCTTTACTTTTCTGTTTAACTGTACTTTCTTCCTGAGCAAGCAGAACTTTTTGATGATTTTCAGCAACACATTTCTTCTGTTTCTCATTTTCTTCTCATATAGAGGCTATTGTATGTTGACTTTAGTCAGTATAGATACAAGAAAACGAATACTACTTTGATATATCCATACCAATGCTTTACAGCATTTCCAAGTAAGTCTCTGGAGAAATTGGGAAGGATTCCTCAAGCTTGTTTCAAAACCTTACTGAATATGGAAAGTACTCTTAGCTTCCAGTAAAACCAGAAAGCAAATAGTGTAGCCTCAATTTACATATGACCCTCCAGTGCTGTGTTTTTGATAAATCAGCTAGCATGACAGAGCTAAACCCTCAGAAAACCTCAAAAGGATGACCTCTGGTTAACTGGGAACTAAGGACTTCAATCCTCTACCAAGACCACCCCTGGAGTAAGTAACTTATTTCAACGAATGCCTATGAAGTTCAATCTCAACTGTAGGAGCCACCTCAATGAAGACGCAGGCTTAAAGTTACCCCAAAAGCTTCAATCAGTACCTGGCTCCTTCACGCTGCAAAATCATGCAACAGATCTTTCCAATTATTTGAGCTGTTTGTGTCCTTGCCCGGCATTGATGTCCAGCACGATGGGGTTCAGCTCTTAGACATTGAGTCCTTTAAAATTATGTTAACATTAAAAGTCATAGTAGTGTGCATGTCTGCTGTTAAAATTTTGCCAAGCTACAAAAACAAGCATGACAACAAATTCAGGTCTGACGTGATTGTCTGAAATTTTCTCTAAGGCCACCACATCCCTGCCAGACATTGCCACTTCGGTGTTTTGTTCCTTGACTGCCGTTTGTTCAACGTATCATCCCAGGAGGGAGATGTTAGTGGACAGACTAACAGGAAAACACAAGTAACCAGTGTGGCTACACCCAGGAGCAGAGTGCACACCTTTGCCACGGGACAACGCAGTTACTGCAAAACACCATCACAGGGCTGAGAGAAGCAACCAAGAGCAGGGCAGTGCTTTCTTTCTGAGTGGTATGGTGGCTTTGCCAAAGTCCTTACTATGGTGGTGACCTGGGCTCGAATTCAGCCTGTGGACTCACAGTGTCACATGGGAGCAATTTGGTTGCCTAAATGTAAATGGTTTGTGCCATTTGAGATGTCCCAGAGTATCCGTGTCATCCATGTGCACCTGGCAGACACCAGCCCAGATGAAACTAGGTTTAGAGGTGACCTGTGCCTATCTGGAGCTGTAGCAAGAGGCCAAGTGTGACATAATATGACATCAAAAATACCACCATCTTTTATGTTAGGTAACTGAATCCCACTTTACTGGCTGGTCATCTGCATCACACTTAACCACTGCAAACTATCAACTTCATCTCCATTGACTGTCGTAGCTGCTGAGACACCTTGCTCATGTGGAGCAACCCACATGCAAAGACCTAAATTCAATTGTTTGATTTGGTCACTGCACTGCAGTCATGGGGCTCCATGTGTAGTTATTTCTAAATCTGCAGAGGGGATGACTGTACCCAGGGAAGTGTGGGGCTTGTCATTAGTATTATTCATGGGAATCTCTGCCAAGAAGAGTCAAATCCTCTGGTCCAAAGTAGACCTTGCCAGTCTCCAGTTACAGGAAACATTTTCACATGCCTGTGCTAGGAAGCATGTCATTTGGTTTATCTATCTCCCTTGTAGGTGTCTACCTCTAAGCTTGTCAGCCTGGGCATTTTTTTTACAATTCAGATCTGTCTAGTCTGGGAAGTGGAGACTAGCACACAATTCATCCTGCAGTTGGCCTCTAAAACAGAGCAGATGAATCATCTTAAAAGTGCCTGCTTCAGTCCACTGATTGAAAGAGGAACGTGGGACAATGAGTTCAGAAACAGATATTTGCGCTGGAGACATCTAAAGCGAGGTGAGCTGGATGCCACCTCTGATTTCTGAACCATCCCTGCTCTCAAGCATGCAAATGAGTAAGGCAGGGCTGCAAGCACAGCTCAGGAGGGATCTTCTCTATGTTCACGCTGGTGGGTGCAGAAGCCCAGAAGACTACCATGGGTGGGAGTGAGCCCATCTGAACAGCTTGCTACCACCTGGAAGCCAGGCTGAGAACAAAAACCAGATGGTAAGATGTAAGACCTTGATTAATAATAATACAAATGCCTACTCTGTACTGAGCGGATCTCAGCATGCGTCATGTGGCCATCAGTGTCTGAGAAGTTACCTGTGATCACTTCGCAGCCGAACAAGTCTCCAGAGTTCCAAGCCCAAATTGGCACCACATGCGTCTCCTCAGTAGCCCAGACTCCAACCAGCCTTCAAATGCATAATTTTGGAGTCAGATCTGGTGGTTGTCTGGATGCAAATTGAAAATCAGGTCTGGGATCAGATGGGGACATGACTGTTCACACAGGGATAGCCTGAAGCACAAGAGACACGCCAGGGACTGCTTCATGCCGGGTTTCTCTCCCGTGCCAAACGGCTGGCCTTTGCCCTGCCTCGGGTGGCAGGAAAACCCCCCTCTGCAATTTCTGGCCTGCTCCTCCCCCCTCCTTTCGCGGCAATGTCGCCCGCCGTGTTCATCGCACGCCTGGGGACTCGGGTTGCAGAGATTACATGTCTTCTGGGAGAACGGGCTCTCCTCGGGTTGGCCTGCTGTTTCTGAACGTCTTCACCTTCTCACAGTGAGAGACATCAAATTCTAGCACATCAGATGAAAAGACTCGTCTAAAAACATTACGACCTGGGGGCCTCCACACGTCCCGAAG
>NW_010522886.1:0-37528 GCF_000687285.1 Phaethon lepturus
TTTTTTTTTTTGTATGTACTTACTGCAGTGTTCCTGCTGGTTTCCATTTTGAAAGTGTTAATTTACAGAACACTTAAGATCAGCCAGTACATATAATAATCTTGAAACAATTATTCTAACATCTGTCCAGTCCCCCCCCATTTTCTAGGTGCAGGAGTCTTTTTGATGTCACATCCAAGAAAGCCATCACTAAAAGTATTACAGTTGCATAGCAACCTCAATGTCATAAGTAACTGGTTTAAAGCAGTCCTTTGCTGTGTGTTTGTTTTCCAACAGGAGACAAACAGTTTCCCACTACTGCAACTAACAAAACTCTTGAAGAAAAACATATGCAGTATTTTATGACTAAGAAAGAGGCTTATTTATTCAAATACCTTGTTATTTCTGGGCACTACCACCAGACTACTGCAGCAAGTTATCTTAAAGTACCCAGTATTCCAGAATTGTAATCTCTCTGCAAACAGAACACCGAGCCCCATCTGTCTCTCTCCCCACTTGGATTGTCAGTTGAAAGCACAACAGAACTATTCTATGTACGAAGGTAGAAATGAACTAATAATACTAGTAATCCATCTGTAATTTCCAAAAGCATTAGTTTTTTACTCAGTCAGCTACAGTGAAAAAAATATTCTCTACAGAAAAAACCTTAACATGGACATACACAACATACAAGTTATATATATTCCCAGTTTTGTTTATTTTCATGGAATGCTAATTTAGTTACAACATGGCAGTTCATAACTACTGAAATGTGACATTAATTCATCTCCAATGCTGCAGAACAGTCTTGATTTATATATATTGTTTTAAAACAATCTTATTTTACATAGTTGAGGTCTCTGGTGGTTTTTAAGCTCTGATGCTTAAGCACACAGCAAGCTACAAACCTTAGGTTTTATATTTATACATATATTCTATGTATTCAGACAACTGCTGTAAGTTATCTATAATTTAATATTTATAAAAAGTGCATATACTGGTACATATGCACACCTAGAAACACACTTTTACTACTGCCTCCCTTTTATAAAAAGCTGCGTAACATACAGCCATATTATTCTCACTCACTGCTATTAAAATCCTTTACTATCTTTGTTACACAATTTCAACTATTCAATTCCCTCAAACTGAATGTAGGTATTTCTATGTATATTTTCTCCTAAAGAAAAAAGTCCTCCCTATTCCTTTAAGAATCTTTAAATCATGCATCAGTTTAGTAAACAGTCACTTTAGCATGGATTTTAGAATCCTAGACAGTGTAAAATCTACTTCTGGAAAATGTCTGTATATTTAATTTCTTCTTTTAGTTACAAAAAATATATAGGATTGAAACATACTGAATACATGCATCTCAAAGTGGCTATATTCTAGCCTTATAGATAAATTAAAAAAGTACACCCTTGCGAACAGGATGCAAACATGGCCTTAAATAGGCCATTACCTGTATTTAATATAGCTCATTACATTAAAAAGTTCAAGTCAGCTGTTCTCTCAAGATGGTGTCAAAGACTGAAGAGCATAATATATTTATACTCAATATACAAAGGTGGGTGCACATACCTTGTGCCATTTAATTATTTCATTTAATTATTTACTTTCAAGGCTTCTAGGCTTTGCCTCTGGTGATGAAAGTCCTGAAATGATCTGCATGAAAGTTTAAGTTGAAAGTTGTTTTTTAATACACCATAAAAGCAACTTGCGTTTAAAAGAAAAATGTACACTGAACAACCTGAAGTACTCACTGAAACAACTGTACAAAACTATTATAGATACAGAAAGAAATAATGGTGGACTTAACTTCAAACAGAAGTAACACTTGTTAATATATGTAAAAACTTGCTTTGTTTTATTTCTTCTACCAAGTAAGAATTTGCAGCCATTCAGAACAAGTAAAATTCAAACCACCTCACAATGTTTACATTTAAAGTTCTTTTATACAGTGCAAACGTTTAAGACAGAGTAACTCCCCAGTGAAACAGGTGACACTACTCAGTGCCAGTCTTTTGAAGATTCTTCTTTCAATAAGTCTATTTACACATTAAGCTAAAGGTTCACTATATATGCTTTGAAGTTTGCTGAATATCAGCAGAAAAATACGTGAACTAGCAGCAGTTGTATTACGACTATACGATGTTTACTTTAATGAATGCATAAAGTTTTCAAGACTGTATTCAGTGTCATACTGTTCTTGATCCCATAGTTCTCCAAGGTTTTCGAGTACTGATTTCATTGATGCTTTCCCAGAAGAGGTAGAAGTATCTGCTTTTTCAGTTTTTCCATCCTGCACAAAAGAAAAAAGATGACTCAATTAATATATAGAATAATGTTTTCAGGAATATACGAAATTCTTTGAGTCTGATGATTCTTTTGGGGAAATAATCACTTCTTCCTGTTTTTCAGAGCGCTGTCTACTATTCTTCATTCCAACTTCAAGTGTTCATGTGATTAAATTTTACATTTCAAAGCAAAGCTTTTCTCTAAGCTTACTCTATTTTTGGAAGGTATTTGTAAAAATGGCTCTTTACCTTGTCAAGAGTGAACAGATCAAGAAGCTGTTCTGTTCCCATGGTCTGTAGGCTTGTGTTTTCTTGGCTGATCACTGTATTTGCAATATTCATCTTGAACTTTTGAAGACCCATGATCTTCTCCTCTAGAGTTCCCCTGGTTATCAGGCGATACACATTAACAACACGTTTCTGGAAAAAAAAAAATCATCTTAGGTATTCAAGAAAACATAACCTTTTAGTATTCATCATGGACAGTCTGGAAGCAGTTACCCTTCAGTACTTGTACTCAATAAGTCTCACTGATGTTAGATGAAAAGAATGACACTGTGCCAGCGTATACTAGAAGCACCTGCAATTACATCTGTACTTAGGAAGTTAAGAATTCACTGCTTTTTATAGCTGTAGAGGAAGACTAACAGCAGTCACCCTTTACCTGTCCAGGCAGAGGAGGACAACCCTGTGGGGCTTCCCTTCAGTTCCTTCTCTCATTTGCATCTCTTCCTCCACTGAAGGGTGATTCTTCCCTGGCCTCTCCTCAGCAGCTCAGGAAGTACAGAAGAGGCGGCATACCAGCTTGGGATAGGATAAGAAAGTACACACGTCAACATCTGGCATGTTTGCAAGAAAGCGGTGTGAATGAAAGCTTGCTGGAAACCCCCAGACATCACTTATTATATGCTACAACCTTATCCAAATTCAAAGAAACAGGAGTTCAGCAAGGGAAAAAAAACTGATGGGAAATTAAAGAGATTTTCACCTGCCCAATGCGATGTGCCCGATCCATGGCTTGCAGGTCTCTCATTGGGTTCCAGTCGTGTTCCACAAATACTACCGTATCAGCCCCTGTCAAGTTAAGTCCCAATCCACCAACGTGAGTGGTGAGCAAAAGGACATCTATAGATGGGTCATTATTAAACCTGCATACAAAAAAGTTAAGCATGGTAAATTTCATCTAAATAATGAATTTACAAACCTCAACTTCGAGGCAGACAAAACAATTTTGTACCATATAAATAACAGAGTTCATTACAGTTGTCCTCATACTGGTTATGAAGGGATATGCTTACCGTGAAACAATGGAATGCCTCTGACCAGCAGGTATGCTGCCATCTAGTCGTAAATAAGTAACTGAAGGTAACTGAGGCCTGAGAAGGTCATGCTCCACTATATCGAGCATGCTTTTAAGTTGACAGAAGATAAGTACTCTGTGCTGGGCCACAACAGCTTCTGTACCGCTTTCTGAAGATCCACTATTCCCCAAACCACAGTCTAGCAGCAGCTTAAAGTAGAAGAGCATTAAAGTGTATCATGAAAATGACAGTAGATCTCATGTAAATATCGACATTAAATGAACTATAGAAAATAGAAATAAGAGAGACAAACTACAGAAGGAAGTCTGTCACAGTCACAAGACATAATGCAAAGTGTCAAACCATGAAAAATTTATGTGTCAGCAGAACAGTAATTTTTTTCATTTTGCTTTAGTTAAAATAGAATTTAATAGAATTTAAAGTAATGCAATCTAACTTTATCAAGCTAACAATCTCCTGTATAATAAATGGGAGAAAAGTTTTTCTGTAACAAGAGAGGCAGGAGTAAGAAACAGAATAAAAGTAAGGTTTTTGACAAGAGAGCAAAAACTATGTAAACATCATCACTTTGAAGCAAGCTTGTGCTTCCCCCTCCCCCTTGAATTAACAGGAAAAATAGGGCATATGCCAATAAATCCGTGTACTCTATTTCATTTGCTACTTAACTAGTGTCTTAAGATCAGTTTTCATACTGATGAAGTCTTCAACAAAACCTTCTAAATTCTAACGCCAGTAGATTTTTATTTAAATTTAGGAAGTTTAAGGCACAACATGCAAGTCTACTTACTTGTTTTAAAGCAGACAGCTTAGGTGCATGTTGGATATCTCGAAGGGATGAATTATGAGCTGCAAGTTGCTCTGTAATTCTTTTATATTCTGGATGTTGGGTTGTTAGCACTAATGCTGGATGGTTGCATAGCTTCCGTAAGTACTGCAATGCCTTTAATTATTTAGGAAATTAAGTTCAAATAAATGGTTAGCAACAGTGTAGTTACAGAAAAAGGATAAACAAAATTGATTGTAAGTATAGGGGCCACAGCCACATTTTGGGTGTATTTTCATTAAAACAAAGTTGCACATTTATATTAATACAACCTGTATTTCAAACTGTATCCAGTAACTGTTAGAAGCATAATGATCCTGGTTCCTGTTGCAGGAACAGTGCAAAGACTACCATTTCCTATACCTTCATGTGAGTGTGGGGTATAGCAAATGCGTTTGGAAGCTGTGCAGAGCCTTTGAGAATTTTGTTTCCGAGTAGCCAAGACTTAATCTGCAATTCTGCAAGACCATGAATCTTCATAAATTCAGATCTAACCTTAAGAACCATTTTTGTTCATGTTTTAGAATCTTAATTTTGGTGTGTAACAACTGATAAGATCAAAATCAGTTTCCTCTTGTTTTGAGGCTTTGGACTTCTGATAATCAGTTTTTAATTGAGAGTAGTATCCAAGATCCACAAAATAGATGAGTATAACACATTAAAAAAGTTAAGACAGTTTTATATGACTTAAGACACAAAAACATAATTTTAAGCATAATAGCTATACATTACATTCCAGGCAATCTGATCCAAAATCTAAATATTTTACTTAACTTACGCATTTGTGGCCATATGATCTAACTATTTTGATTTTCATTTTTTATTAAAGCCAGAAATACAGTTACCAGAAATAAATGAACTAGGTAGTAAAAATTACTGAAGAAATCTGTACCTGAAATACATGACCTGTAGCTTTAAGCTTTGGTTTTTCAGCTTCTTCATTCAGTGAAATTGAAGAAACGGTTTCATCAATATCACATTTGGCACGAGACTTGGCAAAATCCTCATAAAGCTGAACCTGTAGACGAGGCCCCAGATAAGAGAATGAGTATGTGTCTCCCCCGGCGGAAGTAAGACAAAACAGTCATTTTTAGAATTTAGTTATGAGTTAAAGTTCTGAATTATCATAAAACAAGAAAGCTATTTTATACGTAGCATAAGATCAACATTAACAGTGGAATCTCTTGCAAGTTATTTTCTTTCAGCTTGTGTCCTGGTTTCAGCTGGGATGGAGTTGTTTTTCTTCCCAATAGCTGGTATAGTGCTGTGCTTTGAAGTTGGTATGAGAATAATGTTTATAACACACTGAAGTTTTCGTTGTGGCTAAGTAGTTGTAGTGCTTATATTAAGTCAAGGACTTTTCAGCTCCCCATGCTCTGCCAGTGAGGTGGTGCACAAGAAGCTGGGAAGGAGCACGGCCAGGACAGCTGACCCAGACTGCCCAAAGAGATATTCCCTACCGTATAATGTCATGCCCAGTACATAAACTGGAGTCAGCCAAGGGGCAGGAATTGCAGCTTGGGGACAGGCTATCGATCAGCAGGTGGTGAGCAATTACTGTATTAGACATCACTTGTTCTTGTACATTCCTTTGTCAGTATTATTATTAGTATTGTTATCATTGTTGTTTCCTCCTCTCTTGCTGTCCTATTAAACTGTTTTTATCTCAACTCATGAGTTTTTCCCAATTCTCTCCCCCGTCCCACTGCAGGGTGGGAAGCGAGTGAGTGCTGTGTGGTGCTTAATTGCTAGCTGCAGCTAAAGCACGACAGCTTGGAAAGTTTTCTTTAAAAAAATCTGCAGATGACTTGATGTTATTCTTGTTGAACAATGCCAGAATTTAAGCTAAAGAACTAACTCTATTGCAAATGGACTGAAATTAGTTTTTAAACACATAATAGAAAAACCTTCTAGTGTTGTGGTCCCAGAGAATGTCAGAGCTGACATCACATTGACCCAAGAATACAGAAGTGGTTTCTTCATGGTCTTAACTGTGTTGAAAAAACTAAGCTTCCAGCCACTTCTTAAGCATACCTGTAGAGGACTGAGAATACAGTAATAATCTTGAATAATTTTGGGTGGAAGATCTTGCAGTACATCCTCTTTCATTCTCCTTAGCAGGAAAAAAGGCAAAACTTGGCGGTGCAGTGCTTCCATTGCAAGAACCCCTAGTGAAGGCAACGGAAGCAGCAGGGTGGGAGGGAAGGGAGGGGAAAAAAAAAAGAAAATAATAATTAAAAACATTCAGGTCCCCCCTACCCCCCAATCTCTTACACTGGAACTGACCAAACTTTCTCTTTTCATTAGTGGTTCTTATTTAAAAGAAGAAAACGAGAACACCAAGATTTAACGTTTGATCCTTACCAGCCTCTTGTTCTCGACTGGAGCTTCGGGCATCTCTACTTGCTAGTATTGGTTTGCCATAACGAGCTGCAAATTGGCGTTCAGTACCCAAAAATCCTGGCATAAGGAAGTCAAACAACGACCACAACTCTAAGACGTTGTTCTGAACATAAAAGAAACATTTGTTAAATTATTTTCAAAAGTAACGAATTGTTACAAGTTATCAGAAACATTGCCATACATATTTAACACTGCCTAGGAAACACTACAAATGTTAACACTTGAACATACTTTTGAGCTCCTGGAACTTGGTGGCTCTTTCATCAACCTAAGTTGATGTAACCTAAGTTACAGGAAGTACATGCCCTTTCCATATAAATGGACTTTCTACAGTGTCTGACATCTTAAGCCCCACCCTGAGTTCTTCTGGACAACAAAACCCAGGAGACATCAGTGGTCTTAGTCCTGGATGATACAGATACTCCACAGACAAGTAATATTCGACAAAGCCCAAAATCTAGAGCTCCCCGAGTCGAATTTCTTGCTAATTTCACTAGAGGCATAAAGGAATATAGAAATAAAGAAATTCCCTGCCTGCTACTTAAAGAACAAGTGGTAGAGAAAGTCTTGTTGCCAACTTTTGAGCCTCATTAGTATCATGGATCCTGCACCCGTTCCCCTATACATGGGTATACTGGGAAGGGAAAAAAAGTAGTTTCAAGCATTTGGCAATGAAAGGCTTTTTTCCAGTGTATACACTGAACAAGGCAACTCTGACATAAAACACAGTGAAATGGACTGCAAAGTAGCTCTCTTTTGCTTGTTTTCTACTACTCACCCAACTCAGAAAGAGAGACAAGCAGTTACCTGGATTGGTGTCCCAGAAAGAATTATCCTGTAATTGGCAGTCAGCTGTTTTACTGCTTTTGACAGCTTTGTTTTTCCATTTTTTATTACATGGCCTTCATCAAGAATGCAGTAATTAAACTTAATATTTCTAGAAAAGAAGTAGATAGATTTAAGTAGCATTTAAAATTCTAAGCTATTAAAAACCTCAGAAAACAAACCAGTTCTTACCTAAAGAAGTCAATGTCATTTCTGACAACATCATAGGAAGCCACTATAAGATTGTGTCTTTTCACCTGGTGTTGTAGTCTTAAGAAAAAAAAGAGATCATAACTGAAGCGTTCCTTACATGCGTTATTATTTCAGCCATGAAATCTACCATCACAAGTTTTACCATGCCCACTAACTATGCTTCAGTAGTCAAATGAATTGCAAAGTTCTGTGTGTGGTATTTTACCCAAATCATAAATGCGAAGTGCATTACCTTGCTCTCTCAGTAGGAGGTCCTGTATAGTGCAAAGGATTAAGATATTCTTTTGAGCAAAATTTGCCCACTTCATCCACCCAGTGTCCTGTGAGTGTAGGAGGGCACACCACCAAGGAAGGAAGAGGAACACTGTCGACCAGTTTTGTTCTTGCATATTCCTGAGCCCTTTAAGAATATCAAAACAAGTTAAAAAAAAAAAATGTTTTTCACAAGATAGTTGAGGTTGGAAGGGCCTTCTAGAGGTCACTTGGTCCAAACCCCTCTGCTCAAAGCCAGCTACAGCCAGTTGCCCAGGACTATGTCCAGAGTCATTACCATAGATGAAACCCATCATTAAAGTCTTTAAGATAGAGTGTTATTTGTTTAAGCTTACCTGAGGCAATGATCACCTGCAAGAATGCAAATGGACTGTAAAGTTTTTCCTAAGCCCATGTCATCACAAAGAATTCCGTGAAGTTTGTATTTATTGAGAAATGCCAGCCAGTTCACTCCATCCTGAAATCGGAAAATAAGAAGGGTGCCTCAGAAGTAAAAACTGGCTTTAGGCTAGTTAAGCTTCAGTTCAAACATCTGTATGTTCTATCATCCATCACTGCCAAATGATGAGCTTGTTTCCCACCATAAATGCATCCACTACAGGCCGTTCACTCAAAGGAGAGGGGAATAAAGGGAAGAATAAGTGGCCAAACAGCACGACAAGGCCTGGCTTTGCACTGGTGAGCTGGCATAGTCAGCCCAAGAGAGGCACAGCCCATTGGCCATTCCTTGAGAAAAATGACACAATCCATAAAGGGGGTGTGTGGGTGTGGGTGTGTGTGTGTGATTAAAAGAAAACTTAATTTGTTCTTCCTTGCCTTCCTTGCGCAAGAGTCCAAGATATACGCCACACAGTTAAAAACAAAACAAAAACCCACAAGCAAAAAAACCCAGCATCTGAACAACTCCTACCCTTCCCCAAAATTGTATCAGACCAGAACTTACTGCTCTTTTAAAATAAAAGCATAAGCTGTTACCTGCTGATATTTTCTGAGCTCTGCTTTGATTGGTACTGGAATTTTATAGTTTTCCAGTTTTTTTCCATCCAGTAATTGTTCCAGAAAGTGACGTTCTTTAGCTTTCATTCGGATTAATTCTTCAGACATGTTTGGTGGATCTGGTATACCAGCCTAGGATAATATTTTTAAAGCGGTAACATAAGGGTTACAGTACTTAATTCTCACACAGACAGTAGCAAATAAAACCTCATACTAACAAAACTCATACTAGCTTAGACATCTTGAACAAACAAAGATCTGGCAAAGATCTGCAATCTTCTCAATTGTATAAATGCAAACTCAGTGCTGTACTTGTTTGATTCCTTGCAGATCAACTCATCCAGGGCTGTAGGGTGCGAAAGACAAATTCTGCCCCAAAGGGCACACTGAAGAACTTGATACAATCACACAGAAGAGGGGAAATCCTGGTTATGCTTGTAAGATTTTACAAAGACTGAGCTGTTCCACTTCTAATCAGAGAGTATATCTAGCTGGCTAGAGAATCCTTTCACACCCATTTCTCCTTAGACACAGTCTATCACCCAAAGTTAGATGGATTTTTCCCCTACAGATGTTAGTAAAATTAGATTTAAAGTGATACTGAAATCCATAGGACGAATTCAAGCAGATGAAAACTACTGGGAAAAAGAAAAACCTAACCCCTTACAGGTTTATAGCAGCAGACCTTGGCTTCCCAGGCACTTCCCATACCAGGCCAGAAGCCCAAAGAAGCTGTCTAGGGACCAAGTATGCTCAGACATTCTTGCTTGCTAATGATATACAGTAGCAAAAGAGGTACTGATATTTTCCATCACCACATCTGTCATCCCAGTTTTCTGGGACACCTCCATCTTTAGTTAGCTTTACTTCAAAACCCAAGTTACTAATCACTTAAGGAAAGGGAAAATCAACCCAGATTTGAGATGTTAGAAGTGCTCCAAAAAGGTATTTAAGTACATACAGACAGACAACAGCCTACTTGTTCAACTGCTCTTCCAACCCTCACTTTTAAAAGGACATGTCTCAATTGTGAGCACCATACCAGTTAATTTGGCTCAAGTATATTGTCAACTTGCAGCATGATTGCTTATCAATAAAACAGGACAGATTAAGCTGACCCATTTATCTTACAATCTTTTTCTCAGTCATATTTTAATTTTTATGGTTGAACAAATAATGAAATTGAAAATAATGATACAGGAAACTGAGCATTGCTGTTTGCAGCAGTGTGACCCCACCTGGAGTACTGCGTCCAGCTCTGGGGCCCTCAGCACAGGAAAGACATGGACCTGTTGGAGAGGGTCCAGAGGAGGGCCACAAAAGTGATCAGAGGGATGGAACACCTCTCCTGTGAAGGGTTGTTGAGCCTGGAGAAGCGAAGGCTCCAGGGAGACCTTACTGCAGCCTTCCAATACTTAAAAGGGGACTTACAAGAAAGATGGCGACAGACTTGTTAGCAGGGCCTGTTGCAATAGGACAAGGGGTACTGGTTTTAAACTAAGAGGGCAGATTTCAACTAGATAGAAGGAAGACATTTTTCACAATGAGGGTGGTGGAACACTGGCACAGGTTGCCCAGAGAGGTGGCAGGTGCCCCATCCCTGGAAACATTTAGGGTCAGGCTGGACGAGGCTCTGAGCAACCTGATCTAGTTGAAGATGTCCCTGCTTGTTCCAGGTGAGGGGTTGAACTAGATGACCTTTAAAGGTCCCTTCCAACCCAAGCTATTCTATGATTCTATTAAGTTCTCCCAACTCATTTATTGCTATTGTTTCCCATTCCTCACAATTAGAAACTAACATAAAAATACAGATTAGAAACTCCAAACTTATTCAGGCCTCTATTGTTTTTACTTATCCAGCAGCTGAATTCAGGTCTTGCATTTTAGGCAGTATATAAAATGCCAGCAATTAACACAAAATACTAGCTAGACTCTTTGTTTTGTTACAGAACTGTAAGTCATGATTCAGGGACATTCATACCACTGTAACTACTGAAAATGAAAAGTTCGTCTTATGAAATGTCTGTCAAGACTACCCTAAAAAGTCTTCCCATTAAAAAAAGTAAAACTGTATCCATAAAACACCACTCCGTAAGTTTTTTCACACAAAGCATGTGTGAAAATTTGTCTATGAAAACCTGATAATAAAGTTATTTCAATCTCAAAAAAGGATTCCTTAATAAAGTATTTCTCCATAAAACACCTATTTTCCTAGTCCCTATCAATCTACCCCTTACTCTTTTCACAGAGATGACTTCAACCCTTCTGCAGTTATCAATTTAAATTCCTTGTTTGACCTGACATTTAAAATTGCTAGCATTCAAAAGATGTACCACAGCAACACTGATATTTTCTCTCATTATTAATCTACTTCACTCTAAGTTTGCATATTTAATATAGCTCAATATCTGATACTGAACTTCCTTAACTGGAAAGGGAAGTCCTAAGGGCATTCTTGAGTAACTATGGAAAAGAAACATGAACTGATCATGCATATGTATGCAAAAACTAACTAAAACAACTATTACTGTTACATTGTATTACTAAAACAACTATTTTACATTTTCGAGAGATGCTCACTAAATTCTATTAAAATAGCTTTAAAGAAAAAAAAAAAATCTAAGCTACATGTATTCCATAGGACTGTATTTCGATGCATAATGAAGGGCACTGGTGGAAATGGCATTGGAATGAACAGCAGCGTACCAGAAATTAATTTCTACTTTGCTGACTTTCAGTATAAGCATGCAGAAAGTGCCCCATTTAAGGCAGACTGCTAGTTATCGGGTTCTAAGGTTCTATTATCCTAAATTAAAAACTGAGATAATAAAAGATACTAAACCCATTAAACTGACAATTATTCTTTTTCATTAGAAACATGCAAATGAATTCTGAACTGTCTTCTATTACCATCTGGTGGTGAAAATAAGTTACTTAGAAGCCTTGTAGTCCTTGAAGTGCAATATTACAAAGTGTCTGAGGTATGCAAGTTATAGTAGGAGTGAAAAACTGAAGCAAATCTGTACTGATTAAGCACTCCTGGATCATAATACACATAATATTTTGCCCAAAACTGTAGAGTGGTGCTTTTTGATTTTAAGAATGAGGAATAAGTAACTGTACTTATCTCCACACTATTTCTATTACTATTTCATTTTTTCCTTTTAAATCAGTATTGCTTTTTTTATGCATTTCTTTTGACCACATACACAACAGCACACATACCTAGGGAAAGCACACATGTAACTCCTAAGACTTTTGAGCCAAAATTAGCAAAAGCAGCATTATATGTAAAATCAATGAATATACACTTTAACTTCATGTACACAGCTGAAATGAGTTTCTTACAAAGATAAATTTTACTGTAACATTAATTTAGAAAATTACTAACAGAGGGTCCAATTTCACTCATTTTACATTACAAAATACACATCTTCAATTACCTGATTTGGTTTAAACATCTATAAAAACAGTTACTTATTCAGCATTTAATAAGCCAGAAGATTGGACTTTGTGCTTACCTCAAGAGGCATTAGTCTAATTAGTGTTGCAAAGCACTGAGTAGCCATAAAACGTACGCTGTCTGTCTGATCACTCATTCTACCCAGAACTGGAACCACTAGAAGAACAATATATGGAACAATACCAACATCCAGCTGCTCCATTACACCTGGATCTGTTATTAAGGAAATAGTTTTTACCAGTTCAGGATTGTCTGACATCAATATACATCTTGCGGATTTCACACTCAACAGGTAAAAGTCATTAATACATTACATTGAAATGAACAAGATTTCTACTAACAAAGTAATGGGGGGGGAGGGGGCACAGGGGGGAAGCTCTGATCTACCCAGTTAACATTTAGCTCAGTGAATTCCATGGTTTGAGACACTGAATTACCTCCACCAAAACTTCCTTTGATAGATAAAATAAAGGCAATGGAAATGAAAGTCTCTTCTATTTCTTGTCTACAGGATGAAAACAGCTTAACATTTTATTTCATTCCTCCTCCCATTTTTTTCAGACAACAGTTTTTGTTCCCCCAAATTAGGCAACTGCAAAGAGGTTTCTACGTTTTTGAATACTCAAGCAAGGATACATGCTAGTGCTTCAATTGCACCTTCTTGTTTGGTGTTGTCATCTATTGCTCCCAACCACGGCAGAACTTTCTCTAGAAAGATATTCATTGTTTCCATGGTAGCTATTTTGCTCATAACACCTACACAACGAGCAGCCATGTGTCTCACTGCAGTGCTGGGATGTTGAAGGCACATATAAAGATGAGGCAAATGCTGTATTAACTGAAGAGAAGAGGAAGGTGGGGAAAAAGTTAGTATGAATTATGAACAAATTACTGAATTATTTTTAATTAAACAGTCTTTTAAAGTCACTGTTGCCTCCCAAAGAATGCTTGAAATGGCTCATTCATAAGATCTAATTGTTTAGAACTGAAGAGTTGTTTCAGAAGAAAAACATAATTGAACTTTGAACATATTACTCCCCAATACAGTTAAAATTCAGAGTAACAAAAAGTTTAGGGTTTTAGTCAAAATTCAAATTAAAGAAGCCCTTGATAATTAAGAAGTGTTTCACACTGGAAAAATATAGTACTAATTACTCAGAACTTTTTATTAAACAGAAAAAAATTACTGCTTAGATACATATTTAGATTAAAGAATTACTTCCAGCTAGCAAATTTGTCCTAGATTCATCCCATTTATGTTTAGGCAAATGAATTATCCATGTTAGGAGTCGTCTTAATTCCGTGTGACCAAAAGGGATACCTAGAAGGAAATTCACATCTTCCCAAGGGGGTACATGTGTACATGCATGCCTTTTTTTCATCAGCACAAATATGTTTTTATGTCAGATATCTTAAACGGATGGTCACATTTCTCCTAGTGCGGACGTTCCTAAATATTAGCTTTGATGAACCAATTCCACCCTCTTTGACTTTCTAAGATTTTTTTTTTTAAACCTTTATACAGTATTAGCACACTGAAAACCAATCTCCACATTAACTACACACTATATATAAAACTATAAAATATATATAAATATTAAAAAAAAAGTTTCCATGTCAGATGCTAAATTCACTCAAAAGCACTTCAGTATTTTATTAAAATAGAAAAGAAACAATTCCATATGTTCTGTATGAATCTTCTCTATATGCTCAGAATTCTATAGCCATTCCTTAACGCCTATCCTTGCCCATCGTATCCTTTCCAGACAGAGTTCTGGCCTACTTATTCCTTGCATGAGAGCCTGTTCGTGTATTTTTATCATCCTGTTGCCCTTTCTCCAGCACTACTATATTTATTCTGAACTATAGTACTGGAGATAGGCTAGTACTGAAAATTGTATTCACATGCAGGCATAACTGTGACTTTCTTGTTTTGTTTCTTTCTTAACTTTCTATTGGGTTTTTTAAACCAGTATTTTACATTCAGCTGATGCTTTCACAGAACTGTCCTAACTCCAGGATCTTTCTCCTGAGTAGAAATCATCAGTTCAGTGCCTACTATAAATCTTTTACATTGAGTGGTGGGTAAGAAGAAATAATTTAAAATAATAATCAAATCCAGTCTATTGGGGGTAACTGAAGTCTCCCATAATTTTTGCATTGCCTGCACAGGGAGACAGTCGGTTCTCCAGGTTTAGGAAATCTGGAATTAGAATAAAGCAGAGCTGAGATGGTTATTTCAATGTAACACAATAACATAAATATTATCATAACACAAACTTTGGATGCAGGCTTGTTTGGCCATCTCATCCAGAAACAGGTAGACCAAGTCTAAATTGCAGGTGCGTGTTTGCTTTTGTGGTTTATTCTACAACCTGCATAAACAAATACAGAATTTAACATCCTATAGGACACAGGGGAAAAAGTATCTTTGGGGCTGAACAGCCTTCTATCTTCAGCAGCTAAGCTATGTCTTCAGTTTATCAATACTGGGATACAGGACTTGGAGAACAGGCAGGCTAGCAAGTGCAGTAAAAACATCATTTGAGCAAAATTAAAAAAAAAAAACGTCTAAAAAGAAGCCTTACAAAACAAAGATTTGAAACAGTGGCAGTGAACAGGTTTAATTGCTTCATACAAAAGCTGCTTTGGAATATGATTACCAGAGGATGTAGCTGAGTATCCATTGAAGCTGCTGTTGTTTCAAAAACCTGTAAAGAATTTACTAGCTCCTGGGCAGGAGTATCTCCTTTTTCCAGCAAGGACTTTCGGTCTGTTAAAAACAGAAAAGGTGTTCAGTTTAAGACTGACATACTGCACCTAGCCTGGCAGCCCCCCCCCCGACTTAAATCAGAAGTGTAATTACCAAAATTATTTATGTGAATGTTGTTCCTTAATGAGCCAACCATAGCATCCCAGAGATGTGGCAATCCTGTTGCCATTTCAGCACCAAAATGTTTAGCTATAGTAGATAAGGCAAATTCGGCTCCTCTTCTCTGTACAACATAAGGTTTCTGAGCCTAGAATTAAATAATTTAATAAAGTAGTGAGGACAGATACATTTAAGAATAACAATTACTTTTAAGGAGGCTCCGATTGTTATACAAGCATTCAATTCTGACTGTGTTTATAGCTACCTACAACACATTTGCTGGTCAATTTTTTCTTTGTAAATTATTTTTTTTTATACAGGTGAAAAATTGAAAATCTTTTATAGCAGATTATTCAAATCCTATAAATTTAGGCATATGGCTTTTGCAGACACAGGCCCATTTCAGCAAGAGGTGTTCCAACTGGTTCCAGTTCCAGAACCTCAAACAGCAGTAGCATGCTAGCAAAATTTCCCAAAAGCAATATTTGATTCGTTATTAAGCCTTTTCTCTTGCTCCCATCCTCTTCAGAAAGTAGAGCTGATTAAAACAAAACAAAACAAAAAACAAAACAAAAAACCCCATCACTTCAACAATTACAAACAAAATCCACAACACTGTTCAGAAATCACAGTCCTGACTAGGACCTTGCTAAGACACCACTGAAGTTTTATATGAATAAAACAGTAACAAAAAAAATTTAGCATATCAAGTGTGGAAGTCACATGTACATCCTAAAGTCAGTCATATTTCAAATACTGTTTTTAATGCTCCAGAGCTTCTATTGTGCATCAAGATGACCAACTCTTAACATGCGTAATGGGACACAATGACAGCACGGTTTGTGGAAATCCATTTGCATGTATTTATATTGAGATCTTCATATCCTGTACTAAGTGTAAGATATCTCTGGAGTATTAATTTTCTTGAAGACACACTGAAGATTTAAAACCATCATCATCAACTAACATATGCTGCTTGCATCACAAAATTTCACATCAACTCAGTTCTTTCATAAAAAGATTCTGGACATCCCTATAATAAAGCTGTCAACTCCAGTGAATTCAAACTAATGGAAAGGAGCGGTGGATGTGCAAGTTGCAAATGCAAGTTTTTGAAATTTACCTCATCAAGTTCTGTAGGAATGCTTCCACTACTGCCAGCAGGGAGATCTGCAATTGGGGCTTTTGGAGCTTTTGGAGTAGGACCTCGCCGACTTGTGATGGCAAAAGCAGCTTTCTGATGTCTGTATAGTGTAATTATTCCCCTGTGCTTAGTAACTGTATGATGCATCCCATCTTTATCAGAGTTGGGCCCTAAAGGAAAAGAGAGAATAGCTGACGACATTTTAAGTTGCAGTTTAAAATGTAAGGAGGAAGTGATAGCTACCTACAAGTCATCTGCAGATCTCAATGTGCTTTAAAAAAAAAACCTAAAAAACACCTAAGTGTCATCATCCTCAAGGATGGAAAAATTTAAGTACCGAGTAGAGTTACTCTGTTAAGAGCACATTGCAGAGTTGGCAAAAAAATCTAAGTGTGCAAACTGCCACATAAATTCTTATTCAGCAAGAAATACAGGTAACAAAACTGCAGTTAAATATAAAAAGTTAGCAAAACTTTTTTTTATATAACACAACACATTATGTTCTGAAGTTTACCAAACTTATGTTCTGTGTCCTTTGCAAACAGTTCAAGACTTCTGTCATGATATAATAGCAGATGCCATCAGTATCTTTGGATTTATTGCTGTTTCTGTTTATGCTAATCAGCTTAATTTTCAGTCAGATATGAATGTTACTGTAATCCGAGACGAAGGAGGACACATTCATTAAGTAACATGTATAATGGTCAATCCTCAAAGCAGGTTAGAATCTTTGAGAGAATTAAGGTCTTAATTTGTGGTGTTTATGCAATCCATACATTTTTAGCAAAGGACAGTCATTTAAAGAAAATCCATGATCATAGTGTGCACAGGATTATTTGTTCATTTTGAACACTGTCCTCATCTTTTATCATCTTACTATTAGCCTATGGAACATAACACAAGTCACACTGTTTTCTAACAGGCTACTCTAATTTCCATACTGACTCAATTTCACCGAAAAGCATCATAACACATGTAAATAAAATGTGATCAAAGCTGGATAATAATTGAACAACAGTAACTAACTGAAAATTGGAACAAAGATCTTTCATAAATAAAGTTTCTGAAAACTATATACGTCATGAATTGTACACAGTGTGTAGTTTAAGATACATAAATGAAGTAATAACCAATAAATGAAGACTCAGCTGCTGGCATTTTAAGACCAAACACAAATACTCATTTGTTCAGAGACAAGGAGACATATTTTAAGAAACCTGACAGTTTTAGATACCATACCTTTTGAGTTTTCATGGGTACTCTGAGGCTGTGCAGGACATGCTGCTAGTGGGGTAAGATGTGGATCCACACAGAGGGAGTTGCAGAGATTTTTTATGATCTTTGAGTTGGGACAAGGAGACCTTGTTGTACACTGCTGAAGTAACTTTGCTATACATGAAGCCACATAGTTTTGTACAAGTGTATTCTCCTCTTTTTTGATAGCTTCCATTAAGGGTTTTATAACAGGATTTAGTTTTTCTGGAAGTTGCTGCAAGTTCACAACTGCACATGCAGCAAACGTATGGACTCGCAGATGCAACACTTGCCATTCTTGATTTGTTTCTGTAACAGTCATTTGGACTTGTTGTCGTTTACTGTCCAACTGCTGTAGAGTTTTAGGATTCAAAGTAAAGGATGATGTCACTTCATTAAAAACAGAAGTAACCTAATAAAAAGGAAGAAAGAGTTACAAATCTGTTTCATTTACTGTAAAATGGGCTATCCTCTGAAAACTGCGGTTTTCATGGCAGAACACGAGTCATGTCACCAGGTATTATAATCTCCATTTTTGCAGCAAATAGCAGGAAATGCTCCACATGGTAGTTTCTGGAATCTTGAACTTGCAGCTCAAGGGGAAAATCAGGCATATTATGAGCATTTCAAGTCTAGATTCCCAAAGCTAAAAGAGGAGTTTACATACGTCTCCAAATTTATATTGTCCTGTATCTGCCAGATACATCCAGATATTCTGGTAATATGTAAGCACATGACAGATAAGCAAAGGAGAATATGCTATGAATACAAGAGGTCAGAAAGGATGTGCAAGGTCCCGTGCATGAAGAACTTGTTTCCAAGATGATTTTCTTTTGAGGAAAGAGACTGGGACAAAAATCGAAGGAAAAAGTCAGCACAATGCAGTAGTTGCAGGACTTGCCGTATCCTCCCTCCCTCCCATCTGGCTGACTACTGTTGCTTAAATCTTCCACCTGAAACAGATTAAAAGCAATGTAGAATCATGGAAATGCTGAACTTACTCTGTTGATAGGTTAGGCTTCTAAGTACAGGAAAGATGACTAGCTGTTGGGGCTGGTCTGAGGGGCGGGGCAGGTTTGTTGGTTTTTGCCTTTTACTTCTAAATGTTCAGGCCAAGTCCTTCAACTATCAGACTTGTACTGCTTCATTCTATAGATGCCTCAAGTTCTACTGCACCTGACCTTGATGACTGGAATGACCAAAGGATGCAAAAAATATGAATAGCAAGGAGGAGCACAGGGTTTTTTTACATCTAATGTGTGAAGATCCATACTACAACGCAGTGTAGGTTTGGTGTCTTGTATTGTAAGAAAACTTGAAGAGTTAAGAAGGGTGCAGAAGACAGCCACAGAAAATAGCAAAGAGCTATGGTATGAGTCTTCTAATCCAGAATAGACATCTTTTGAAAACAAGCACGCATTCATGAAGCACCCCTATTACTAGACTCAAAAGTAAACAGTTAAGGTACATGAAAACTCCTGTACTTCACAACCTATGAGCTCATATGATTCTGTCTGGCTTTACCTTGGGAATTTATCCACTTTAGATGGTAGCCATAATCAAAACTCTTTGCCAAAATCCCCTCATCCCATATACACAATTATCTATAACTGCAAAGATATGTTGAGATGTCCAAGATAAGCTACTGCATATTACTACATAAATACTACCATCTAAGAATTTCAAGACCCACTATGCTACAGTCAACATGGCCATAATCGTACAAACTTAAACCTTCTCTTATTCTTACCCTTATCCTCAGCAACCCAGTTGCATACACAAACAAATCCAGGATGCTAGTCCCCCTCCTCCCCTGCCCCAAGGTGCACCACATCCATCACCATTCCTTCAACCCCCGAAATGTACACACCCTTCCTACCCCAGTCCCATGTTATTTTGCAGGCTCTCAAATCCATGAGCTCTTAATTTACATCCTACCTTATCTGTCCATACTCGCCTTTCTCTCTGCTTAAGACAACAGTTTGGGGTTGGAAGAAAAAAAACTTTTAATTTGTTGCCCCAACATTATGAGCTCCATTTTTGCTTCCAGAGCTTTTCAAATCACAAGCTACCGTTTATTATCACATCTAACACTGATGTCTTCAGATTAAAAAAAAAAGACAAAACAATTGAATGGCCAGGAAAAAAAAAAAAAACCAACAAAAAACCAAACCACTTTAAAACACTTTCTTGGGAGATCAGGAGGGGAGAAGTTCTATACACAGTTTATTTACTAGTCTTTTGACAGTGGTTTTGAAGGAGGTTCCAGCCTGCTTTGTTTTCTTCTGTGTAGATCTCAATAGTGAATCTACACCTGGAATCAGAACACTGTTAATTTTTTCTCCTCCATTTTTGGCATAATCTGTAAACACCACTGGAGAGGTGGTAAGTTTCTATTATATATCTCATGTCAAAGGATGTGTCAAAGCCACCACATTATTTCTGAAAGTTACTGTCTGTGTGATAATTACGCTGAAGATGTATTTCAAGACAAGAATAGATTTGAAGGAAGGGCCGTCATGTCTCTACTTACCAGCTCATTAGCTTGATCTATTGTAAATACGCTGCAGTTTACTCTGTTTCCAATATCAATGTGTGCATCAGCTAACAATGAGATGAGTTGTTTACATTCATTCTGCATCCGTGTAAAAGGAACAGCAATTTCATCATAATAGAGATGTTCAGAAAGGACTCCAAGTAAACGAGGTTGCACGCAAATGGCCACAGTTCTACACTCCTGCAACAGGAAAAGACATAATTTGTATTTCTGAGTAATCACAATTTATTTTGTTTGGTTCTGGGCACTAACAGTGCAATATAGCTACAAAAATCCATTTTGCATTTGTAACCCAGAATATTAAAGATTATGAACAAAACCTTCAGTCTGCCACTAGACCACAGTTGATCATGAATACAGGGAAGACAGTCATGTTAAAGGGAAGCATTGACTTTAGATAACAAGCATCTTGAGAATAAATTTATTTGTAGAAGAAACATGAACTGAATTTACTGACTCACAGTTCTGACAGTTGACTTAGCTACTGAGTAATGTATTCCTCCATTGTCTAACAATCAGGAATTCAAGTTTTTAGATGTATAAATACCATTTTAGTTTATCAACCAAAATTTTATTTTAAGCTAAGCAGCAGACGACAAGCTGTGGATTAAGATAGTAAGATTTATTTTTGCTGCAGACACATCCTACCTTTTGCAAGGCTGCCCACTCACAGATTACTAACGCAACACTAATCCTCTGCAAGGCAGATTTAGAATTCAAGTGGAAGAGCAGTAGCTGAGCTAATGACTCAGCTGGCTTTATTTCTTGAGTAACAGTATTTACACCTGGGTCACAAATGCAGCAACAAAGTGCTCCCAGCAACCTGACAAAAACAGAAAGAACAGTTACTTCAATGTTACAATTACTCTGCAATTAATGATTCAAAATGCAGATGCCAAAAAGTGTACATAATTAGATTTTGGCAAAAACACTATAGAACAAAAAAGATTAATTGGTTTTAAATATTTTTTTAGATTTCCAGTAAACTGACTTTGCTGCCATCATCCGAGCTCGCATGACAACATAATCTCTGGTTGCTGGATCTTCTGCAATGCTGTCTGCCCCAGCAATATATTCCTGAATCACTTCCTTATTCTGGGTTTGACCTTGACGCAGTTTAGCACCTGCCTTTTCCTATGGAATAAAGTTGGGAGAGGTTGAAAGTAAATGTGTTTGTAATAGAAAAAATTAATTCATATTCCATAACATTTCCAATTACCGTCATACCCTGCAAAAGTTGGACTAAGCCAGAACATTCCTTGGGTAACAGACTTCTCAAAGTAGTTAATCATTGTACATCACCTCTCTACTAGTAGCATTCTATGGTCCTATTAAATATATGATATGGTTCGTTCACTATAATATTAAAACTGATTCTCAACATATAGCTGATAAACTGAGTCCATACAGGAAAAAGGAAACGTCTTTCAGCATGTTTTCAGAAATAACACAATGCTTTTAGACTTAACTCAGTCCTGCAAACAGATGGCTTTGGAACCAAGATGGTTATGGAACAATGTAACCAAAGACTTTTTATAAAAGTATTCACAGGGAGCATGCTACATGACAGAACTTTGAATTCTCATGGATAATCTGACAAGAACTATTTTGCTCTACAGACTTGAGGTTTTGTAAGCTAAATTACATTTACAGTGGCAGAAAGGCACCACCACTCCCCTCTAACACCTTTAGAACGTGTCTCCATATACAGCTAATCAATTTCCTGTCTTCCCCAGAACAGTTAGTGAGGTCACATTTCACTTACTTTTGATCTGGTTTTTACTTCTAGCAACATGTTTAAGTCAATGGGCAAATGAGATGGCTGCATCATTAAGCAGAGCCAGGCTCCCATCCATGGACAAGCAGCTGCAACCACATACTGTACGGACGCCTTGTTTAACAGTTCCAGCCATACCTTGAGAAAGAACCATAGTGGAAACCGTGACAAATTTGCATGTGGTCTACATAAGATCATAAATATGCTGATAAACTGTAGGAACCATCCTATTTGCCTTTACCCTATAGTAAAGTATCGAAGTGGCTAACTACAAAATTATGAACGTGAACACACTATTCTTTTATCTGCACAAAAGTGCAGAGGATATGAAAGAGCAGGATACAAAAACACTATATATCTAGATCATAAGTCATACAAATACCTTATGAATAAGATCCAGAATTTCTTGGTTGCTTTCTAAGATACAAAACTGAAATATATGCCTTAACATGTCTTGCAGAATTGGAGTCAGCCATGTTGAAGAGCTCTGAAAACAAGGACATCATATGTTCAAGCAGATTCCAATATGTATCATAGTAAATACTAATAACTCTAATTCTTACCTGGTCTTGGGTAGACAGCAGTGTGAATAATGTTTCCAGTGCTGCTTTTCGCACAGAAGATATAGTATGATGCAAGAACGGCCACACACGCGGGACCAAAACTGTGAGTGACTGCTGAATACTAGTAGATGAAGGGCAGATGTAGAGGCAGCAACAGGGGAGAAAAACAAAGACACACAGTTAAATGAATTTTGCTCATCCTCAGTTATAAAGTTTTATCCAAAAAAAGTGTTTTAAAAAAAAGAAGTAGTGCATATGCTTGGTGATTTTAAGTGAAGGATCAAGTTGCTACAGGTTAAACAATTAAAATAGTTTGAGTCAGTATCTTTTTTCAGGAAAATACTGTTTTTTCTTGCTGGTATAAAGAACTAGTCAATTCAAGCATGTATTTTTACCATGTTGTTTCCCACACGGCTTTGTTCAACTACTTAGAAAAAAAGTTTTTTGGTTTTGTTTTTAATTTATTATTAGGCATTTATAAGTTCAGAAATAATTGAAAATAAGGTTGGATCTTTTGTGCACAAACTTGCACATGTGATGCAAGCAGCACATGTTGAATTACAGATGGAATTAGTGACAAAACTTCATTCTTAATTTTGGATTCAGGCAAAAACCAGCTTCAACAGTGACAATCATATAGGACGAGAAAGAGAAGTGTAAAGCATCTTCCTTAAGTATAGATGCTATGAGTTTACCACATATATTATGAAAAATGTTAACATGCTAACATGCAATTCTTTTAATTTGACAGAGTCCCAAATAGTGAGGAACTAGGCATTGTCTTCAGCCAGTCACAGAATTACTGGTTGTACTATTGATCTGAATTTTCAAGTTTGTAGCTTTCTTTAGAACTGTTTCAATAGTCAAGTCCTACATGCATGTGTTTTAATATACAGTTTGCTCTGTTGTGTGGAGTTTGTCAACAAGGAGCAGACAAAAAAGTATTCTGCTGGCAGGACCACCATATGAGTGGAGCCAATATCCTTTACGAAAATACCCAAGATGAAGGGCAGGGGGGACCAAGTCACACATAAACAATTGTCTAGTACCTTTTAATAATTTTGTGGCCTTTTACTAATGTAATGAAAATAGAGGCACTGTCTTAACCTCCACTTTAAGGAAAAACAAGCGTAAAATTAAAATACTGATTTAAATCAAGCATGTCCTTGGCACATGATTTGAAAGCAAGTTTGATTATTCCAATTTGAAAATAACTGGACAGCCAAACCTGCAATACTGAAGCAATACTAATTAAAAAGTTACCTGCATTTGCGGACCTGAGGGTAAGTCAGAAGGGAAGAAAGAAGGATCATGATACTATTTGTGGAAGCTGTCAAGTCATCCAATTCCAGAAGTGCATCCCACAAGGTATTAAGAATAAAAGGCACCTACACAAATAAGCAGAAGAGGTTATCGTAACAAAAAAACAAAAAACAAACAAACAAATTATTTTCTTCACTCAGCCCAAAAGTGAACTTCTTAATCAGAACTGATGGAGAACAATTCAGCCACCTTCTGAGACTGAAGTTGGACCAGGCTTTCCACTACTGGTACTAAAGACGCTGCAGCAACAGCTCGGACATCATCATCCAGATCTTGGAGACCTTCAATTATTGCAGGCAACACTTTAGGCAATAAAGTGTTGATCATGTCCTGCCAAAAAGATCAAAAGCATTTTAAAACTTAGAAAGCATTTGATGCCCCCAACAACTAACATGTATTCTGAGTGTGTGAATAAACCTGTTACATGAAACAGAAGCTACAGGTCCAAGACTATAATCTAAATATTGTAAGTCACCATTCATGAAGTAAAAACCGATGTTACAAATTTGAATGAACTGTAACTCAGCTCAGTTTTGGTTTAAACAAAGCGCAGTGTCTGCAGAATAACACCATGAATAAACTAAACCTCTTGTACCACTCAGCTCTGTTAACCTCGCACATGAAAGTATTATCAAAACCAGGCAAGCATAGCCTCTATTTATAATGTTCTGTGCAAGTAACTTACCAAGTTACAACAGTACAACTTCGCTGTATATTGCAGACTTCTGCAGCCTGGATATAAACATGCAGTCACACATCTTATAACCCACATGAGGCTGCAGTGCAAGCAAGCTTGCTTTATCATACCTATTTACTGTTCAGCCACATGCTCAACTTTGAGCAGAGCTTTTTCTTCCTAAGCTCTCTGCCATTTGTCATGAGGACTATTTACCTGACGTACTGCCAAAGCGTATTTTATTCCTAGGAGACCACCGTGTCTCACTTCCCACTGTTCCTGTGTAAGCAGCTTCAGGAGAACATCCACAGTTTTATGAACTCCAGTCTCATTCATATGTTTCAATACTACTCCCAAAGTCTGAGCACAAGTCTCACGTACTGGTGCTACCACCTAGGATAAAGTAAATGATAAAACAGATAGTTCTGTATGAAATTTGACTTAGAAACCAATGAGTAGAGTCAGATGACCAAAACTGCTACACAAACAAGGTGAAATTTATGTATCGGCTACTTTGTAATAAGCATCTGTGAGCAGTTACAACAGGCACATGCAGTAGCACTGTACAAAGCATAGCTGATATCCTGCAATATTATCTCCTGCAGAAGCCTGATCTACCTGTTCACTGGGAGACAACTTACTTCATCTGAAACAAAGTCTCCAAATCTGTCTAATGCAAACACACAAAGAAGTCTAATAACCAAGTCTTCTAGCCACTCCTGATGCTGCTGAATCATCTGTAAAAAGAGAAAAATTGAACACCTTGACTATTTATTCATAAGGGATTTGTGACATGCTTGCTTTAGCTGAAGTTTATATAAAACATATGACAACATATGTTTAAATTGACTGAATATAGTCATCTTGCACAGTCAAAGCAAAATAGCACTAATTCAGCTCACCTGGCTTGTTAAAAACATCATAATTTTATTTTTTTTTGTTAAAACACACACAGTACTTTTATCAAGAGGCTAGAGAGCACCTTGTAAGGTGTATATATATAGACATATAATTTTATCCCTACACAGCACGAAAAGGTAAGGTCATTCAGATAATCTATACCAATGTCAACACATCCTAGGCAAATCAATTAATATGTGTTTGAAGAATATTTACAAATAAACATAAACTACAAAGCAGTGATTCACTGTGGGAGAGCCAGTAAGAGGAATTTGCTCTTCAGCCATGTCTCCCCCAGATTTAACAAAAGCTATTTAGACCAAGCTTGTGTCGAAGCCCTGGCCTCTTAATTAGAGACCAAATAGCTCTAACTCTGAATCTCAGAGCAGAAGTACCATAAAAGCAACTGCTCGGGAATCATCTTTCTCATCTCCACTGTTTGCCTACTAGATCACCAAATGATAGTTTTCCCTTGAAAACTATCATTTTAATGAACAAAACTTTCATCATATTATGGATTTCATATTCCCACACATGTCAAAGAATTATAGCCTGCATACAGCATACACGGCAGGCTTTGAAGCTAGCCTGGAGTACACATGCTCTTTCCATAAATAGTTAGGAAACTGTTTAAAGTATCTTATCATTGCAGCATATGTTATTATTACCCTGCAATCTCCACAGAACAAATACTACTCCATATGGAAGCAAGGACAGCAGCTTCTGCCTTCCCTATATACAAAGTATGCTGAAGTAGCTTGATTTACATTTGATAAATGTATACCCTCATTCCTCAACACTAAACCACAAGCTCTCCCAGCTGTTTTTACAGCAGGGAAGTCAGTATGAATCTGGATGAGATTCACTATTAGTAAACAAATTACTGTCAGAATATTTTTAAAAAGTGTCTTCCTTTTAAAGTAGACTACTGAAATACTTTTTCCTCATAGTAACAAAGCAAGCAGATCGATAGACTTCCATTACTATTTAAGTGAATAGAATTAGACGGTCCGAGACACTTCACTAGAGTTACATAATCAACTTGTCAATTCTTTTTCAGCACACCCTTACCATGACCCGAAAATAGTATTTTCTACTATGGAAGCTAGTGTTTAACAGCTTTACACAGTCTACATATTAATGGCTGCTTATACAGTAGTACTGTTTTTCGCACAGGCCTTTTAAAAAGAATATAGTGATTTCCATCCAGATTATTTTGAGCAGACAAATCTCATGGTTTATATTCCCACAGATCACCCATCTCCTGCAAAGCTTAAGTATTTTAAGAAGTCTGTTTTCTAAACTTCATTTAAGTAACATGTTAAGTCTACATGACTGGAAACTTACCTCTTCTAAAGAGCTATCTCCCATTTTACCGCCACTTTTACCATGAGCTTTAAGTATCTCTCTCAGTCCAGTACCTGCACCATGTCGAACCTAGAAAAGTGAAATAAAAAGTCAATTTTTAAAATATTTAGGAACAGAGGATAAAAAACACACTGGGTAACTGAAACAATACTACTTCATTCTTAATAGAGACGTTTCAAGTACTGCAGAGTTAGTGGTACTTAGACTTGTAGAAGAGAGTAGTATTTTATTAGATCAAATCCTACACTTAAATACTAATCTGTCCAAAACCAACCTGTTTTTTCCTAAATATTTGCCAGCTTATGGACAGAAGGAATTAAAAATTGCTTCTATTTTCTAACACAGAAGATATTATTATCATATTTGCAGTAATGTAGTCAACAGTTTTCATTTAGTTTTACCACACCATTTTATAAGACACTAGTTTTCAGAGAAAGAATGACTAGAAGATATTACTGTTTTTACTAAGTTTATAAGCTAAAGAAAAGCAATGTTCTTATTTCTTAAACACTCTATATTTCACTTTATATCTTATATTTAAACTTCTGTACAACACTTCATATTTATTGAACAAAGTTTGGATCCTTACTGAATATTTGGGGTCTGCAAAACAAATTTCTGAAAATTACTATCTGCATAGCTTACAAACCTGCCTTGCTTGGCTAAATATTAAAAAAATAACTGAACAAGTGATATGGGAAAGCAAATTATAGCCAAATGTATGTTCCCACCAAACATGAACAGCTGAACACAGTAGGAAGAGTTTTGGAAATGACAGAAGACCAGTAGAAAGATATGCTACAGACACACCTGTTTCTGGTATTTTTGACACATAACTGGACTAGTAATTGGCTAATCAAGTAAAGCCCACTCAGTAGATACACAGAAAGTTACAAAAGCATAGTGTTCAACTGGGTTTTCATTGAGAGGCTTTTACATAAGTTAGAGCATAAGTTAACAATTTTTTTTTAGTAGGACACTTCATATACATGCTTGTTGCTAGCAGAAAATTATTATATTTAATTTCATGATAGTAGCAACTAGATCAGAGTAGTTGGTAGGTCCTCCCTTAATCAGAATATCTTAGATGAAATGCAAGCATACACATCCCTGTAAGTACAGCTCAGTGGCTGCTGGTGAAAGCTATAAGCAAGCCAATAAAAACCAGGCAGATAGCTTAGTCTTAAAATCCTAACTGTTCATAATACACCAATCATTTGTTTATTTGGTCCAAGATTGCTTATGAGCTAGTTTTCACAAGCCAAAAGACAAAGACTTTGCTAGTTAACTCCTCAGCTTCTGCAAACACAAAACAGCAAGACATACAAATATATAAAGGAAATACCAGTAGCAGGATTCATCTTGCCTGACTTCAGCTGCCTATAAGGTAGGCAAGCAGTCTGAACTAGTCATCCAGATTGCCTCTAGACATTGCAAGAAGATGCCAGAGGGCCATTTTATAAACATGTATTTTGAGGTAGCTTAACCTGTTTTTCACCCAGAACATGCCATAATAATGATTCTGTATTGATCTACTTCCTTAATTAAGAAGTGTGCACCCTATATCAAATGTAGTAAGCAAGCTATGAGAATGTCTGCATTCCAGAAGACAGGTGGACTTTGGCTTCAACTGCAAACAGCCTGCTTTCAAATAAGGTGAGGCTTATTAGCTCAGATGCAGTGATATGTCACACAAATATAATTATCCTTTTCCTGATCCCAGAATAATTGGATCCATACGATCCATACACACATTGGCTACATATGATCTATTTCTGTGTTTCCGAGTTTGAGGTCAGTATGGGCAGAGCCAGCTTGCTATCACTGAAACTGTGCTATGGATATACCTAAGTATGTTCCAGTTGGTGTTAACATTTAATCTTTCAAAAGATCAACTTTTTTATTAAAACACAGAAGTTAGTTGACAACAGTTATTTCCACCTTCTGCTCAAGGAAGAGACACCACTGTCAGATACTTCATATTTGCTTGGAACTGATATCAAAGTTTGTGGAAAATAGTATAAAGATCGAATAAAAGGGTGAGCAGAAGTGGTTTTGAATCTTGAAAATAAGTTGTCTAGGCAAACAAATACATAGTTTTTGTAGTTGGTATTTACTATCAATCTAAAAAAGTTAAAAGTTCATTTTTATAAATCAAGAGAACAACTAATGATTTGTAGCCTACCCCCTGTTACCAAGGCATTGATTCCTCCCCCATTTTCTACCAGCTTAGCATTAGACAAACATGCTGCTGTTGCCAGCAGCAGACTCACACAATATTCCTAAAACTCTTGATGAATCCAAGCCTGTTTTAATTGCTTAATCTTTTTGACCATAGATTCTTGTGTTTTTATTTTGTTTGGATTTCAATACTTCCAGAATTCTCACTTACAATCACTGCTTTCTATATCTTTCCCACTCTCCACTTGAGTACACATTACACATCTGTTTTCATCTCCCCTTTAAATGATACTTAAAAAACACTCAAGTTCTCTAAAAGCACATTTGTCTTTGTTATGTAATCTGTATTTATGACTGATGTAATTTTTGGTATCTAGCAAAATGATCTTAAGTCCTATGCATACATTTTTTTGTGCTTTTGTTGAAGCCTTTTTTTTTTAATCTATAGTTACACCTTACATACTGCACATCTTACCTCCCAAGAAGGGTTAAAGAGATCATTGCACACCTCTTCACAAAAGCTTTCCAGAGGCCATTCATTTGCCTAAAAATTTATAAAAAATAATTAAGTACAAGACTAAGAGAAAGAGATCAGGCAAACACTTCTTACATTGTATGCTACTTCGACATGTGAAGATAACAAAAACCTTCAAAAGCTTAAGTATTTTCCTTTGTTACTGGACAGAATTGAAAAACGACAAGAACAACCCACAACCAAACAACCTTCTTCCACACTTCAGAAACTTTTCTGATTGGCACTGGATCTTTTAAAAAGCTTATTAAGTTTGTCTGCTAGTAGTGTAACCTCTCTCTATGGTAATTAATTTTGATGTTCTGGAATTCAACCTCCCCTTAGGAACCATGCTAAGGCAGAAAATGGAGCAACTGAGCAAAATCCTCCCCAGTGATTCTTTAAATTCATGAACTTCGCCTTTAAAGAACACAACAGGCAAGTCTCAGTTTGAAATTACACCATATAATCAAATTGGGTCATTTAATCCAGTAATAAACACCACCCTTTTCAAAACACATTCCACATTTTTAAAAATCAGAAGCATATCTACTATCCCAAAGTTTCCTACAAGGAAACTGATACAGCTGTGGAAAGGAGATTATGACAGCAACATTAGTAAGTTCACACCATCACAAACACAAAACTTTTGAAAGTCTAGCAACCAGAAGCTTTTCAGCTTGCAGTTACCGTTAATCTCTCAAATTCACTTTCCAATCACCGTAATTTCCAAACATTACTGAGCTATGTTTGGAAATACCTTATTTTTGCAGAATAGAGTCTAATCAAAATAAAGTCTCTTCAAATAAACTTCTATGTACCACTTGCATTTTGATATAGCATTTCTAACAATTTTTCATCTTTTCAGTCTATTGAAACAAATCCAAGTTTTTCTAAGACTAAAGAAACTGTTTTAAATCTTCAACTACTAAAGATAGAACTTAATTCTAAATTAAGCCTAATTAAAGTAAGGCAAAGATTAAATAAAGTGTACATGAACATTTAGATCAAATTATTTATGGCTCAGTGTAATCCTATCATCTAAGTGTTTAGCACAGTTTTACAGTTTAATACCCAGGTCTGACACCCGCAATCCACCTACTCAGGTTCATTTGGGTCATAAACTACTACCAATGGATTAAACGTGTTTTCTTCCTCAATGGTACACACAGTTTGAAGTCCATTTGCTTCACTATATATAAAAGTAAACTGGCAATGGCATTCTTTACTCCATTTCTCTTAATGCTTAAATGAATAAAGACTTTGAGAGCGTAAAGGAGTTTTGTTTTACATTACTCTGATAAAAAACTGAATGACCATTCGTGCTAACAGCAGAACAATACATCATACCTCTTCTGGAGCATTTTCTACCAATGTTTTTGAGTCTGTGGCAGGCTGGTTGATGACAACATTTGCAACTTTTCTTCTCTTTTCTTCTGGTTCCCCATCAGTGCTATCATTGCTGAAAAAGAACAAGTATAAGTTTATGAACTGAAACTGTGCTTTAGGAGCAGTAATCACTTCTACGACTGAAGTCTCAGATACAATAAAGTACGGCAAGAATACAAAACAAAGGTTTAACACTGTGAAATATACAAAATAGGTAACTTTACATGTAAAAATTTCAGTGATGAGACAGCAGAATGCTGTCCCAAATTGGCAAGCCTTCTCAGTCTTTTCCAAGAAATACAGAAATTCTTAAATAAAAAATCAAGGAACGATAATTTTGTTTACTGCTTATTATTGTACCTACTGTGTTTATAACATGTCACTATAAATCACAGTGAGGAACACAGCATACATCAGAAAGTTCTATCTTTAATTTTTAGTTATCATCTACTTAAATCCTGCACTTCTATGCGCTATTCTCAAGCCATATTTAATAATGGGACAAATCACAATTATTAACTGTAGCATGCCATTATTTCAAGATCACTCTGAAACTAGGTCCTTAACAAAGCTCTACTGGGAGTAAGTATGGCACACAAGTGTTTTACCATCAGCACAATTAGCACGTAGAAAATTAAGAAGCAAAGACTGTAGGAAGTTTTTCAACAGATAAATCACAATCCCAGCTTAACTGAAACAAAACCAAACCAGTTCACTGTTATACCTCTTCTCGTTAGCTTCCACTGCATCTCTGGATCTTTGCTTTGCAAAGAGCTTAGCCATTCTTTTGGCTTTATTCTTTTGTCTACTGCTCATACCAGCTCGAAATTCTGAGTCAATTAACTCAGCAGCCTGAAGAGTCTGAAAGAGAAGTCATTCATTGTCAATTCTTCTTACGATGAAGGTCTTGAAAAATCCTCAAGCCCACATTGCTCTTAACTTTCCCAAACCTCCATCATTTCAAACTCAAGAGCAGCAGTTTAACATCAAATAACACTAACATGCAACTATGGGATTTAAGAATTCAGAAAGCCAAATTAGACATTGATCATCATACTTAAAATGTAAAGATTATAACTGCAGAAGCACAAACTTAGTGGACTTGACAGAGTTAGGCTTATGGTTGGACTCAAGGATCTTAAAAGTTCTTTTCCAACCTAAATGATTCTATGAAATAAAGCAAACCCACTGTATTATTCCTTGCAGTCAAACAGCACAAGGTTTTACCTACAGGTTGTTTGTTTACTAGTGAAACTGCAGAAGGTGAATAGTCCAGATCTTCATCATTGAACAGATCTTCAGTATTCATCCCAATTGCAGCACCCATATCTAAGCCAAGTTTCTTTTGTAACAGTTTCCTCTGTCGTGCTATCCTCTCTTTAGGATCAATTTCACCTTTAAAAAAAGTTTTAGAAAAAGGGAAGACGTGTCAAATTTCCAGCCAGATGTATTATTGAAGATTTGCTCAATTAAATAACATAAGAAAGCCAAAAGTTACAGAATTAAATTGTACTTGGCTAATACATCAATACAAACTTTTAAATCAAATCACATTGATCCCTAGCTCCCATGAAATTCATTAAATTACACTTGATCTACAGAAGTAAAAAACAAAGTTTTCCCCAAATTTTTAGGACAGTGCACTTTGAAAGGAGTGAATTAGCACAGTAAAAAAATAAATCCAGCAACTGATTCAAGAACTAGCACTTTTTTATTGAGCGCATGCATCCTTGTGGGAGCTGTTGATTTTGGCAGCCTGGATTTTTCGGATTTTGGTTTTGCTTTTTTTTTGTTTGTTTGTTTGGTTTGTTTTTTGGAGGGTTGGGTTTTTGTTTGTTTGTTTTAAAGGTTTCTTTTCCGCCTAAATTTTATCTTCTGTTGGGAAATACAGACCTAAGAAATAACAACCACCAATAAAACCCCTCAAATGATATTCAATCCAATATCCTGTATTAAGCTAGGTTGACTCTGAACCTGTTTTCTTCAGAAACATACTTCTTTGTAAAATGCACTAGACTCAGACGTCTCCTTTCCTTCTGCCCAAACTAACTCCTGATGGCAATGTAGATTGAAGCATAAGCACGATTTTCCTAGGGTGCTAGAGTCTGTTAATCTTTTCCTCAAGCGTCACGTGTCAAACAAGGCTCATTTAGGCAGTTACTAGAAGCTACCTCAAGAATGTTGTGAAGCTTCAACACTTTAATTACTGAACACCTAGACTTTGGGAGCACCCACATTTACAACAATAATAGAAGATTTTAGTGCCTGAGTAGAATAAACCCTCCAAGTAAACCAAAATTTGCAGCTTGTAGGGCTGTCAGTCTTCACTCCCTTTTTACATGTAGGGTGTGGAAACCAGTCAGGAGACTGGGCTTATTTTTGTCAAATATCTGCACGTAAACTTGTAAGTAGGTGACCAATATTGGCAGAATTTTGGGGTATACACCAGGTTGAGTAGTAATTAGTAATTAATTATATCTATACCAATAAGCTTTTTTTGTTTTTAAATTACATTTAACTGACAAGCAGAGAAATACAAACAACTTCCATTCTCTAGAAAATACTTTTCTTTTCACAAGTTCATCTTAGGAAAAAGTGTCAAAGACTGCTAATTCCAAAGATTATTTAACTTGTTTTAGAGCCATTCATGTTGTCTACTTACTTGAAAAGGAAAGCTGCTATTGAATACAGAAGAGAAAGCAGCCTTTGTACATATCCCCACCAGTTAAAAAACCCATCAACTAAAGCCATTTTTAGTTTCATTTTCTTATTTTTGATACTATTCTTTAATTTAGTTTTAGTCATAAAATTATTTACATGCAATCATACAACACTAGGATACATATCAGACTTCTATGAACTCAAGTGTCCTATTTCATCTATTTGATTCCTGCACAAGTAGGGTTTCATTAGAAGAGATTAAACTTATACAACACCTTATTAACCTAGTATAAAAGATGGCAAGCAATAAAATAGCAGTGAGGCTTAACAGACAGGATATTGCTTAAGTGTCAGGAGCCGTAAGTTCTGTTCCTTGCTGAACTAGTGATCTGTGTACACTGCACAGAACGCATTGCATGTGGGGAACAAGTGAATCAGGGCTATGCAGTCAGAGCAGATTCTTATCTATAGCATCATTTCATTTGGTGCAGAAACTAGAAGATGGATTAGAGCAGGAAAGCACAGTAATAGCAACAAATCCCCACCAACTTAGATTAAAATAATACAATGTCACTATACTGATATAAACCAACTCTCTTGGTTAAAAAGTTGCAGAAAGATATCAGGCAAGTCACTTGAAACAAAAGACATCACACAGGCACTGATATTTGACCTCCAACTTTAACAGTTTTATCACAGTGTTTTTCACACAGTCTTTCTATATTTGAAACCTTCAAGCTTTTAAATAAGCCACATCCTACTACTATATTGATGAACAATGTTTTAATGAAGAATAAGTAGTGATAGTTCTTGCACATCTTAAAAAAAGTCTACAGAAGCCTTTAATATTGGTTTTTCCACTCTCTCCTTCAGGTTTCCTCTCTCCTCTTCCCCCTGTACACATACGAGTTCTGATAAAAGAAAAAACAAAGAAACAACAGATACCCCCTAAAAAACTCATTTAACTTGAGAAAGGTAACACAAACCAGTTATGTTGGGGAATATTTTCTTCCATTATTTCCTAGCATTCTGAGATACCATGGATGACTAGACTCATAATACTGCCACAACAAACCTTTTCAAATCCTAAGGTTTTTTTGTCTGCAAGTAAAATACCAAGATATACCTGATTTATCATCTTGGACTTCAAACTCCGCACCAGCAGATCCAAGAAGAGATGCACCATGTTTTAACAACCGACATATATCAAATCTGTCAAAACGCAACCGATCTGTTGAAGGTGAATCTTCCATAGGACTTTCTGAGCCTGGTTCTACATAGGGCATTGAAAATAATATTAAGGACAACGTGAGGAAATTTTTGTTCAAAGTTCTTGCAAAAGATTACATGAAAGAAAAAAGAAGAAATAATTTCTCTCCTCCAAAGGAATCAGACATACAGCGTTTTGATTCACAAAGTGTAAAGGTTCAATTTCACAAAGACAGGCTGAAAAAGCTCACTTAACACACCTAATTGAGTAGAAAAAAATTTTAACATTTTTCCCTTCATAAATTTAGCTTTATAAGATCTTGGGACACTGACATACCACTGTGTCTTCTCTGTATGCATATGGCCAACTTGTAGTTTGAGCTGTACATGGCTCACAAATAGTTCAAACAAGTATCATGCCAACACTGTATCATATGACCAACAGCCGAGCTCCTCTGCTATGGAAGCTGAAGAGCAGTCTTAACAGGTATGGGAGAAAGTCAGCTACTGAGGGCTGCTGAAGACTAGTTATCAGCTCTTCTCAAATCCAGTTGCAGGTATGGTGCAGTTCAATACTGATACAGAAGAGATTTGTTCCTGACAAGGTGTTTTATTTCCTGGTTATGAATTCACTTCTTAAGTATTCCCTCCCCTCAACACTCAAAGATTAGTGTGTTTTGTGGCTCCTAGTCATGTGCGGCTTAGTATCCAAAAATATCAGCCATTCCTACATAATCCAGCATGCTCACATCCTGAATTACAACCAGCAGTATAAATACAATTGCTGTCTACAACAAATACAGCATTTAGTTTGGTGTGTTTCATCCCACACTCACACTTATAAAAGCTTGTTCATTTACAGCAGAATGAGCCTAAGTGCACGCAGAACACTGTACAAAATAAACACCACCTACATTTCTTCACACATAAAGAAAAAGTTAACATTTCATTACACATATACAAAAAGAGAAGTGATTTATAGCAAGCCTAAGAACCTAAACGTAACCAGACCACCGTAAAACATGTATTTGACTACTACATCAAACAATTTAACTGAAATAAAAGAAATAAACATCTGCCTAGCCAGTTTAGCCCTGTTAAATGGTACCTATGTCTCAAACACAAGTAATTACCTTTTCAGTTTCATGTCTGATAGGCAGATATGCAAGAATTGGACAATGCATGAAACTCATCATTCAAAACAGCTGCTGTACTTGAACACTGACAGGTTGCCCAATTTCCATGTACAAAAGGAACGCTGTAACTAATTCTTAGAACTAGACTGGTGAAATTAACTTCTATCCTTGGTAAGATAGTAGAGTCTATAAATGAAGTTATTAAGTATATGGATAAATATGATTCACTGGAAAAGAGTCAGAATGGCTCCTGAAAAACAACCCCTCTCGTTAACCTGATTATCAATGTCCTTAAAGAGCTCCAACAAGTGGATAGAGGGAATCCAGTGGACATAATATATTCAAAAGCTTTTGGCAAGGTTTCATATAAAAAAATTGAAGGAACTAAGTTACCACAGCATTAGGGAAAACATCCTTTTACAGACTGAAAGCTGGTTAAAGACATAAAAGTTAGCTTGAGTCCTCCAGGGATCAGTGTTGCAACCAATTCTATCAGTCTTTAGCAATGGGAAGGAGATTTCACTACACACTCTCCTCCAAGCTCTTTTGGGTAACCAAAGTCACAATAGCACTAAGGAATCCAAGAAGGACTCTCAGAACAGACTAATAGGCAAAGAGGCAGATAAGGTGCAAAATGAGTACTAAACCATCTCTACACAATACTGAATTCAGAACTGGCAGTTAACATTCAATAAAAAAAAAAAAATCTCAGAAGCACTTCTGACAGTTTTCTGTATTCACCAGCTTACTGGGTAATGACAGCCAAAACAGCCAACTAAGTACCAGGCATCATCAGGAAGGACACTGAAAACATGCCACTATGTATAAATATCAGTACTCTAGAGATGCAGGTACACTGTGTGCAGTTCTATGCATCTCAAGAAGGACACAAGTAAGAAAAAGCACAGAGAAGGACAAATAAAGTTATCTAAAAGACAAAGCAGCTGTCTTGTGAGGAAAGACTGAACAGACAGCAACTATTCTATCTGGAGAGAAGAAAGTTGTTGGAGGAGACCAATTATGATTGTTTACAAAAATCATAAAGGCACTGGATAAGGCAAATGCAGAACTTGCTTGTCAAATTCTATAGCAACAGAACCAGGAGCCACTGAATTAAACAGATATGAGATCACCTCAAAGCAGACATCAGTTTTGTTTGGTTTGGTTGGTTGGTTGTTTTTTTTTTTTTTTTTAACAGCTAGTGAATTTCTGGAACCTGTGCCAGGTAAGCTTCTGAACATAGACAGTGACAACAGGTTTAGACAAAATCACTGACAGTAGGTCCCCAAGTTGACAATAAAAGCAACTCTAACGTGATAATTTCATATGCAAAGTGAGTACAAACAGAATAGACTTCACCAAGCTGCCATCTCACCTTCCTCAGAAAGGTGCTTTGAGCAAGGGAAGAAAGAG
>NW_010522886.1:37559-49182 GCF_000687285.1 Phaethon lepturus
ATATCACTACAAAGTTGACTGGTTAAAGCTTTTACCATTTTACTAGTTATTATTCCTTTTATTTATACAGGTAAAGCTTTATGAGGGTACAGAGCACAAGCATGGGAATCTTAGAAGAACCGAAGGTCAGGCATATCATTGTAATTAAATATGAACATCTAAAGCCAAAGAGGTTTGCTACAGTTCATGAATATGAAAAAGTCTATGCTCATAAAAACCAGAATGACATAGTTGCCTTGAAAAGTCTCATATTGCAGTCCGCTTGTGTCAGATAAACAATGAATTCTACATAATTCATTTAAGCAGCACCTTGTTTTGATCTTGGAGTTGGATTCCACTCAGGTACGTTTTTCACTATTGCTTCAACAGCCTGTCCAGCTGCAATACGAGTATCCCAATTTGTACTTCTTAAATAGACTAACACCTATAAGGACAGATTAATAAATACATAAATATTTGCTTAAAATGTACTTTCAGAAAATCCATCAGCTGTTATGCTCTACTACAACACACTTGCTTTTAGTGCTATGGATTAAGACAACATTCAAAACAACAAAAACAAAGGACAAGAAAACAAACCAAAGAAATGTGAGCAGCCTTCTCTGTATTCCTCACTGCTTGGCAGAACTCTTGTCATAGCCAGACATTAACCATTTATAAGATATATTTACTCAACCTTGATTTCCTCCAGGTACTCAATAAGGCTTGAGACTTTTGGGGTTTTTGCTTTCTAAAAGGAAGTGTTCAAAAGAGATTAATAGACCTCAAAACTTTGAAGTCATTTAACCCAAGAAGGAGGACAACATGGGTCACTTGAAGCAACTTAGGCTCTTCTAAACTAATTTACCACTGTGTCTCAAATCTGGAAAAACTATTTCTTTCTCTGAAAGTGGTTTGATATTCATGATTCCTTGGCCACTCTGTTGATAGCATCAATCGTAGTGAGGGCACCTGTTCAATAAGAGCAGAATTGAGGTCACTCAGCCATCTCCAGCTGTCAGACACAGACTATTTTTGGTGTTTTTACTGGACTTGGCCAGATTGAAGTCTCAAACTAATGGAAATCTCTTTCCATTTTCCAGCCCTTTTAAAGACATGCAGCCTCCTATATTTTTAATGCTGTATCATACCAGTAGCACTCTTTAAAGGCAGGAGCAGAAAATTTTATAAGGCAGTAGAGCTTCTCTTTGTAGAAGAAAATCTGAACTTACAGCAAACACTGAATATCAATACTGAATGCAAAGTGAAACCTGACTTACGTAACCATTTCAGAGGCTGACAAAACAGCTGGCTTAACAGAAGTAGTCCCCTAATTTTCTTCAGTCTCCTATTTTTGGAGAATACAAGACTACTATGCTTTTTCTTCTTCTTCCCACAGAATCCACACCCCTTTAAACTAGTTTTAGTCGCACCATTACAATACTGAAAGCAAGCTCAAAAAAAAAAAAAGAAAAAAAAGGATGCTTACTTTAGATAAGAGATTATTCAGTTCATGAGGATGCAGTTTCACTACTTCCCCAAGTTGCTGTGCAGCTGCTTTTCTTGTTACTGGTGTTGTACCGGTGTCCAGTAAAATAAAGAGACGATCAAGCCTAAATATGATTGACAAAAACCGAAAATGTTATTGATAGTTCAGCTGCCCATTTCTATTAATATTCCCCCACATTTTTCAGTTTATCTAATGCAAACAGAGGCAATGTTTGCCAGAAAACTGTCAACTGAGAGTGACAAACATACTTTTCTAATAATCATAGTTGTTCTGAAAGCACATCTTATTTGCTTAGCAAAAAAATTAGAGAAACTGTTAGAAACATTAGTTTAAAAAATCTGCAGTTATGAGAAAAAAAATAAATTGCTGCCTTCTTTGTTCTGTGATAGAACATTTTCAATCTTTCTTGAAAAAGAAATACTGTTAAATCATAAATAATCTCCATCAAATTCTGTCTGACAAAGCAAGGGGCTCAACTGCTCGTATTGTGCATTATCATTTCTTTTGAAGACATAGCCTGTGCTCTACGGTATCAAACTCTGCATTCCCAGGATACCACAATTTTTTACTTTTCACACATTTTCTCCCTAACTACGTGGAATATGTAAGACCAAACCTGTTGCTGTATTCACAGCCTTGAAATAATCCGATACCTCTGGCCTTCCCATGAAATACAGGAATTTAACCAGCAAATCTGTTTTCACAGTAATTCTGTATTTAGTGAAAAAGACCCCTATAATCTATTTTTAGAATAGCTAACTTATTTCTTGTTTAGTTACTGAATGAGAAAGTAAGTCATCAAAAAAGCATGTAAAAATAGAGACTATCTAAATAATCAAATCAATGATGGAAGTAACAAATGTTCATTATTCCCTCCACTATAAGTGGGACAGTTAGAACTCTCTTTACAGGGTGCCTGGTTTATCCATTAGTTATTGGGCAGTATGAAGTTATTACTGAACGTGAGTCTAGAATCCATCCATGTAGTGGAATCAGAATTGTCCCTTCCAGCCTTAATCATAAAAATACGCCTCCAAATATTGCAACAATACGATACTGGAATTTACACAGCAGTGAAGCTCACCTTGCTCAGCCTAACAAAATAAGGATACAGGTACCCTGAACAACTCCCCTTCCTCATAAACACACACCCTAGGTTTGAGCAAATACAGGAAAAGGACAAATGTTTTGCCTGTTAGTCTGTTGTTACTAATTACATTTCAACAAAATTGCCTTTAATATCAGTTCCAATAATTTAAAGAATAAACATCCCCCCCTTTATAACATCACTGGATTTTGTATTTTGACATGCTTAAACCGCACTTACTCCTAAAAATATCTTATAATGTGTCACAACTCATTAGAAACAGCAGTGCTACAGAGCCAAGGCAGTAATGTCACGGAAATACAGTTTAAAAATGCAAATGCTCTAACAACTGGAGGTACTAGATTGAATATCCATTAGATTTAAAAAAAATTATAACTGAAAGTATTTCAAATCATTCTAGTATTTTAGACACACTTCTGATATTTGCCAGCTTTGAAATAATTCTCTTCCTACTATTAAAATTGGTAAGCCCATTTCAAACTTTGTCAATAAAACTGGAGTTTCAATTGTTATGAGTTAATAGTTAGTAAGCTGCTTTAAAGTTACATAAAAATGAAACTCCAAACATATGTAAATTAGCAGTTTTGTGTGATTAGACAGTCAAGGAGGACATCAAAAGTTTTAGAGATCCAACACTTCCAAATCACCAATAGTGGACTAGTCAGGAGGAACATGCCAGATACTTAGTTATTTACCAGTGTTTTTTTCCCCCAACCTGATTTGCAGCACTCAGTATTATTCAGTACAAAATATGCTAGCTTGCAGACCAACTACAGCTTGCTCTAGCTTGCTTGTTCTCTCGTTCTTAAACTCACCCCTTTCAATCTTCCTACCTCTGTGAAACTCAATGTTCCATACTCGTTTGCCATTTAGCACCACCCACCCCTTTAGCTATAAAAGTCTCTTTTTTTAATCTCCAAAGTCAACCAGAATGTGCAACTTAGACCAACTTCCTCAGCTAAGGGTCTTCATGTGTCAAAACAGTAGGAAACCACTACGACAGCCTACCCTCAAAAAACCTCAAGTTTAATTCCAATCTTAGTTACAACACTAGTTATTCACTCTTAAAACCCACAACATTCTGAAGCTGTATTACCTACAAAATACAGTTGTTTGGGTTTTGGTTTTTTTTTTAACCTGCAGTATGCTTGGTTTGCAATTTGTGATTTTAAATTGCAATATGCTTAACTTGCACACAAATGCAAAATAAAACAAAAAAAATCTTTCTATTGTCTCATATCACTATAGGAAGATTTCAGCATTCAAGCCTAGCAAAATGGAAATGGAAACAGGATTAGCAAATACAGCTAATAATGTCTCATTAATAGTACTCCTGGTCACACTAATCATTCTTCCTTTCCCTGCCTCAGACTTCCCTGATGTACAATTCCCAAACAGTCAATATTTGGAGGTATTAAGATTCTTAAATTAGGTTTTGGTGTTGCTGCAGAGTATGGCAGAGCATGAATTCTACTGCTCCAATTGGAAGGGCAGCACTGAGAAAGTTATCACTGATCAGCAGCACTAGCTTTTTTAAATTACAGTTTCCAATCTTAGTTTCATTAAGAATGAAAAAATATTAAAAATTCTAAACAAATTAATTTTGAGGACCTGCAGTTTGGAAAGAAATTTCCTAAGTTCTGATAAGTTTTTATTCTCAGAACAGTATCTATTTCTTAAAGTCAAAGAAAATTAAGAGAGTTTTCTAATGGCATGTGGTTCTGCCTCATGTTAGACAGTGCTGTAAGCAGAGCACTGCATGGACCACATAATTCACAAATGTAACACAGAAGTCTGAATGAGTGTGGTAGAGTGAAATGTTCCGCAATGCAGATAAAATCTTTCATAAAATAATTAAAAAATTTTAACACAGGTTGTCAGAAAGTTGTTCGAACAATATGGAAGACACAAGCAAATGAGCAATACAGGGAATACTTATGTGAAGAAAAAAAAAATTAAAAAGAAAACCAGAGATTTATGAGTTGTTACGAAAAATCTAAATACCAATGAATGCTAAAAATAAAACATATCTCTAAAACTACTTCTCCTGCCTGTTAACTGCTGTAATCAGAGCTTAAAAATACAAAGTCCGTCACTTTTAACTCACAAGCAATGGTTTAGATAATCCTTCTGACTGTGACCTTCCAATCCTGAAGCAACTGCATCTCACTGATAGAACAGCAACCTCACCATCTCTACGTGAAGTCATGCTATATGAGCTCATTGCAAAGCGTTAACTTGTTCAGAGGCAGATACCTTTTCCCTCTCACTTGATAAATTTGACATTTTCTAATCACTGCTGAAATACATCAGCAAGACAGAACTTGCAACAGCAATTAAAAGTTCTTACAAACAGCCTTACATTCAAATTAAGTATTTTTTCTTGTAAAAAATGAGCTTTTACGCTGACACAGAGTTCATTAGAAAGGTTTCTGACACAAACCCATCAATTCAGGTGCTTAAGAACAGGCATGTAGTAGCATCTGAGACACTTCAGAATGAGTCATGTGCATGGGGTTAGCAGACATGACACAGGATGCAGCAGATCCTTGTCATTCTGAAGTGGCAAGGACACATTATACCATCTAAACTGGCACCAGAGACCTAGATTAGGCAAGTGAATCCTCTCCACATAAATATTCCAAGTCATCAAACCCAGAGCATTTCATTAAAACACACTAGTTTTGAAAAGACTAAAGCCTGAATTCTTACAATCAGAATAGAACCACCTGAGAGATACTCAAGAATAATCAGTAGGTCTGCGATCAGGATCTCTACTGGAATAGTCACCCCAAACTGCACCAGACTCTTCCACCACTGGATTACTACCACTCAAACAATTTTATCTAACAATCCTAAAAAAGCAAAAAAAAAAAATCTTAGAGAAAGATTGCAGGCAAGAATTCTAACAATTTTATTTCCATTGCTATTCATCAGAATAGCAAAGTTAGCTGTCGTAAGGGGGAACATCATCTCTCTAATCAACACTTACACAGAATGATTATGCATATAGACTCAGTTCAGTTAACTAAAAGGGGTTTTGTGAATAAAAGTACACAGAAACTATTATTGACCCCCAGTCACTAAACATAACAAGTCTTCTACTTTTCCAATACATTACCGCAGCAAAGACTACAAATAAATAAATGACAAAGGACAAACATGAGAGCAAGTACTTTCAAAAGAGCCATTGCAAGTAACGCAGTGGGACTCCCCAGGTAGCACGGTGATTCTATGTTCTAGTCACTGCTTTCCAACCAGTTTTGCATATTCAGCATTAAACTAAGTTACACATGACTGTACCCAGGCACAGTAGGCAAATGTTGGAACAAATGACCTGTTCTTCATGCTAACCTTCAGTTCTTTGCTGCCTAAAGGTATGTCTCCAAATAGAGGGCTGATCTCCACTTGCAGGGACAGTTAGAATATTTAAAGCGAACCTTATGGCACTCCTGTGGAAACTGGATTATGTGAATTTGAAAGCCCTTCAGCTATAGAAGCATTAAAAAGCTAGTAGCAGGACAGTTAATAGATACTGTCAAGATACAGATGTTATCAACAGTGTCTCCAAAGCATTTCCAAAAGACATATGCAGCGGAATTGTATAAGGATCCTGATCACCTCTGTGTAAGCATTCTGACTGGACTGGGTCCCCACTTCAGGACTTCAGCTGGGGAAACTTCCAATTTGTTGATTTCAATGAGTTGATGCTTGAAAGGGACAGTGAACTCACCACTGCTGCCAATTAAGTGATTTGTTCGGACTCTACAACTCTGTGTGCACCAGTATGTTTAACTGGCCAGGGAACAGCCTCTGACAGTAAAAGCCAACTGGTACAGAACAGCTCATAACTACCCATGCATATGCTCCAACCCATTAGAATTGTGTGACTGTACAAAAAACCCTTAGTGGCATAGTCCCTGGAACACTCTAATGTCAAATTCTGCCTAGAGCTCTTTGGAAAACTGCTAGCTGGCACCCATCAGAAGGCAAGGGAATACTTTTAGGAGTTTACAGTATAAACTGTATTTCAGCACCCAGGAGCTTCCTCCCAGGCACTATTTGTTAGTACAGAAACAGCCCAGAAATCTAGAAAACATTAACTAAATTAAAATTTAGACTTGACAGGGGTTGCCACTGTGAAATTCAATCTAAGGTCTAATGGAGATGCCTTAGCTGTTCTTGTTGACCTGATAATCCTTTGTTCAGGGTGGTGTTTCATCATTTGGTCAAGTTCCAGCTTGGTCAGCTTCACAGCTCAAAAAACTCAAGCCCCTACTAAAGCACATGTAAACTTTCCAATGTACAATCAGCAAGCAAGAGAAAAGTCACTGAACAGAATTCAGAACAAAAAGAGTGTGATGATACATAGAAAGAATGGATTGTGATTTTACTCCTCACAGGCATGAGACTGTGGAGTAAATAGTTAGGAAGGTGAGGCTGTGGACAACAGAGAAATCTTTTTTCCTACAGACCAGTGGAAGGGACACTTGGAATGAAAAAGCTCCATCACCACACTGGTCACAGAATTACATACTGCATATGGAAGACAACCGAATGCTAAAATTAGCATAATTAATTCCATACGGAATTTATATTTTATATATGATCTGTAGCATTAGGCTGTATAAGTTTTATTTGTAAACTATTACATATGTATCTACACTCAACAATGCAGCCCAAATACGTATGACCAATTACATTACAAAAACTGTGAGAAAGAAGAGGAAATTAAAACAGCTGCAAAGACATACTAATACAGGAAGTGTATGAACATGCGATATAGGGAAAGCCTTGGTGAGAATTCCAGTTCCAGCTCCTGGAGCAGGTTAGAATTCTTATCAGAGTGCAGTCCTGACTTTCAACTTTTATTTCAGTCTGTTAAGTGTCTGAGAAATTTTACAGCTCTATCTCATTTAGGCAGTAGTGCACATGGTACTTCTGCTTCCCCTCTCCCCATGACTGTGTGGGCACTCCCTCCCACAAAGAGCAACAGGGAAGGGCAATCCACTGTCCTGGTTTTCGAGTTAATCTCCATTAACAAGAGAAGTTTTATGCTATTTTTTCCCCCCTTTCAAGTCAGAACTCCTGTAATCACACTGGTTAGAGCATCTAACCAGTAGTACAGGCATATGCCTTTAAGTAGTAGTGAAAACTACTTGTTTCTTGTTCAGCTTAAGTTTTGCTTTGCATGCAAGAGCAGCCATGAAATAACAGCTTCCAAATAAGCTACAAGCTGAATTCTTTCCTTAGAAAGTTTGTGATAACCCCAAAAGAACATTTCTAAAAGGAACATAAGGCCCATAAATGAAATTTTGGGTAATTCTGGTATCTTGCAAGAACTTCAACCTCACAATGATGCAGTATTAAACTTGAAATGTTCTGTAAGTAATGATGCCAGCCAGTGCAGCCATTCATTCTTGGAAAGTCTCAGCCCTACACTTCAAAAGCCAAGAGCAGCATATGAGGCTCACTTATTTTCCAGGAGCTTTACTAACATAGCCTTCTGACATTACTTATTTTAAAATAAAAACTAGCTTCCTAATCTATTTATTACCAGCTATACACAAATCTAAGTAAATAAGAACACTGAAAACTCTAGAAACTAGTATTAAACTTACATGGATCAAATCAAGAATGGCTCGCAACAGCAGGAAGCTGTTATGCTCTCCCATAATTGCTTAAGGAAGTGTCTTGAAATTACCCTGAAGAGGTTGTCTTTAAGAAGGTATTTTAGGGTGAACTTAAGATATACCTATTAAAATCTAATTGTTTATTCTTAATGCATCTTACCAGCTTCATGCATTTCATCACGCTTTAAAAGCATATTTGTTCTCCTTCATGCTCTGAAGGCCCTCAAAAATATGCAAAAGCTATTAACAGCTTTGGTGTTGGAGTAATTATACGAGGTGCCTTTGAACACATTAAAAAAAAAACAGGAAACAAAATGTTATTAGGTAATAAAGTGTTGATAGTCTCTTTCAATATCTACTGAAACTCCATCACCCCGAGTAATCTGTGAGCGTTGCCATATTCCATAAATTGCCGGTATTACTTTTTCATCTAAAGTATCTCAAAAGATCACTAGTGAGGCCTTGTATTTATTCACTTGGAACATATACTTTGTAGGAATGAAACTGAAGCAAAACTTTTCACTTCCTTTTTTCCTTCTCAGTTCCACTATCAAGAATTATTTTTATTTTGTTATTAGCTATACAAACATTATACTACTTCATATACACTTTTAAGACCAGGGACAGGAGGTTAAGCCTACCAAATTATCTTGTGCATTCACAGAAAGAACATCAACCTTCCCACCCACCTACACATACTTCTGGAGGATGGTGTTCATTAGTCTTTTCAGCATAAAACTACCAAAGAGATGAGCATATACGAACCAACTACTCTGCAACATCTTTTGGTATGAGGTATGTACCGTTCTGCTTTTAAGTCTGCTTCCTAGCATATCACCACAGAAGTTTTATATAAAAGTAGGTCTTCAGCCTGTGTAACAGCTAAATCTCATAAAACAAGTATGTATACATATAATGCAGAATAAAACATCAGAATCCCTTTTGTCAATAGATTACAAATAAGTGACAATTATTTTCAAGATGACCTTATTAATAGCAAAGCTGCAAATTTTCAATCCAATTTTGAGGTATTTCCAAGCATTCTCCATATTTGTCTAGATCTTCCTGAACCAATTAGGCTTTTGAGAAAGGTTTTCAATTCACCAACAGCAGGAACTGAACTTTACTGGGAAAATCACCACTTGATAGTTTACTCTTTTCAGAATGTAAAAATACTCCTCCCCTCACCTCCAAATATTTTTATTTTTTTAAAATATGGTTCCAATACAGAACTAACCCTAATGAAGTTTTTTGTTACTATCAATGTTTGGTATGCACTCAGCAAAGACTATGGTCCTTGGAGAAAGATTAGTTTGAATCAACTTCTCCCTCCTTTCTGCACTTGTATAGTTACAATTATTCAACAATTAAGGATTACATTGGTCCTTCAAAAATATACAATGTAACTGGAACTACCTAGAGGAAAAGCACAGATCTCTAGAATTGAGCTGGTACAGAAGCTGGAACAACCACACCCTCTAGAGAAACATAGTATGAGGTATCTATGTGTACAAAACAATTATTTTTAGTATGTCTGAAAGGAAGGGACCTTAGAAATTCAATGTTCTGAAATAAAAGGTGAAGACAAGATTTCTTTTATTTACAAAACCAATACTGACATTGTATCATCAGTGTTCCTATGGTCCAGTAGCTGAAAGGTTAATCTGCCAAGATCTATGTAGCTTCAAACGGATATGGACAGGTTTGCTGTATCAATTAAAAAACATGCATGAGGCCAAATTTACACAGTATCACTTCTGACAATTATAGAAACGTTGGAGTTCTCCAGGAATAACCAAGATGTTACAGCATTCCAAAATGTGCAATTCTTTTACCTAATTTACATATGGAACTGAAGCAATTCTATACCAACTCACGAGCATTACAGCACTTTTAATAAAATTCTATCTTGTGTTCAATTTGTGTAACATTTTCATCTTGAAACTGTACTCTGAAGCAATGTAGCACATGACATTAACACACCAACTTTTTTAGTGCTGCACACTGAAGCTTAAGAACAAACCTCACCCAAAGCAGAAATTTTTTTTCCGTCAGTTACCAGACCACACAGGTGTTAAATCTTTGCATAGAGCACTACTGCTTTTCACTAAAGCCATGTGGTTTTAGAAAAATACAGAAACGTTGGTAACCGAATTTGAAACCAGTCTTTACAGTAGACACAACCGCAGCATACAGTTGAAAAGCTGTATCTTCATATTCCAGTTAGCCCCCATATCACATATACCTTAGCACAGTTATTTAAGCAGATTGCCCCAGTTCTAATATAATTAAAATACTACCCTATTTTACATGACAGCTTACAGTAGTATTTTAATGTACATAGTAGTCTTGTTACAGCAATCCTTACTACTTCCAGATTCTTATGGACAGCTTTGGGGAAAACAAAACAAAAAAACCCCAAACCCTAATATATAACAGGCTGATAAAAAATAAGAGTAGATAAAGGGATACCTTGTAGAAACTGCAAAGTTCAAACTAAAACACCTGCTACTAGGAGTCTTAAAAGGTGTATTGCTGCTATAAATTTTTATTAATAATGGATTTCCATTATAGATGCGCACACCTTTGCTTCATAGAATTGTAAACTTATTCATACACAGCTTCGGAAAGAGAATTTACTTTTGTTATAGCACTTTGGAAGTACAGAGATACTACCAACACGTGACTTGAGGCTAATCTATCACAAGGTTAATTTGGACTTACGGTTTCCTTTCAACTATTCTGTTAGGAAGCTTAACATGCCCATTTCAGACAAAAAAGATGGCAGGAATTTGTGCTCAGCATTTTATATAAAACAGCTCTATTAAGACATATCTCTGTATCTGCAAATACTTTAAACGCTGGCACACCCCTGCGCACATGTGTGTAAGCAGATACTACCCAACATCTTGAGGTAGAGCCAGAACACACTAATCACTTTTCTCCATGGAAGCCTATTTTATTTCGGTTACTTTACAACTAAGGGCTCTGAAAAGCAAAAGGGTTTCTTGCCAGGTTTTGAGACTCGCTATCATTACCTCCTATTCCCTAGCAGTTTAACCCGAAGGACTGGACAACAAAACGAAGGCGTCGAATTCAGGAGGGAGTCCAAGGCGCCCCAGGCTGAGCTCCTGCGGCCTGAGGAAAGGAGGGGGCTTCCCTGTGCGCCAGGCACGGGACCTACCCCAGGCCAGGAAGCAAACCGAGGCGCCGAAGCATGCAGCCACCCCCAAGCCCCACCGACCCCCCAGGCCGCCCAAGCCCGCCGAGAAGCGGAGAGGCCCCGGCGAGGCCTCCACAGGCTCCTGAGGCGAGAGGAAGTGGAAACCGGGCACCCCTTTACACGCCCGCGCCCCCCGAAGCCAGGCCACACGGAAGGCCGGGGACTCCAGG